>NW_020926042.1:568603-743772 GCF_003984885.1 Neopelma chrysocephalum
CAAGCCAAAAATAATCTTTTCTCTTTCAGTCAACTGGCCAACAAAACCCCACATATGCTTCAAAGATTATACAAATTACACCTGCTTTGGACACATCCATTTGCCTTCCTGATTAAAAATGATGGAATTTTACTCTAATAAAATGAACTTCCAAGAAAAGAAAGAAAAACAATTGTTCTCAATAATGATGAATAATGAAAGAGAAAAGCACCCACATGCATGATGGATATGCAGACCTGCTGACAAGCTTATTTTTTTCCTGATTTTAAAGAGTTGTGAAGATTTTCTTCAAAGAAAGTAAGATGTTTTTCCTTTAAAAGAAAACAATACAAAACCTAGAGGATATTCTGTTTGGTGAGACACAGTAAGAAGACTCACCAAGGCAAGCACCTGAATGGGAGGGAAGCAGAATCCTCTTCCCACACCCTAAGTGCACAAATGGGACTGACTCCTGTGGTACCTGGCACTCCCTCACAAACACACCAGGAAAATGTGGGAGGAAGCAGCTCAAGATTTTCTGGTGTTCTACTCATGTTTGCTTGACAGGGACAACAGTCCAAGACAGTTAAGGTTAAATCAAAAAGCTCTGCCATGGATATAAGCAATAGGGGAAGAAAACAAAGTAACTCCCTTCCTTACCCCAGGCACCCAGGGCTGTAGGCAGGGATTCTGAGCACTAGGAGCTGGAAAACTGCCGGAAGAGCATTTGCTTTTGCTGTTTTTGAAGAAGAGCTGTTATTCTCACTGTGCAGCTTTCTGGAGCTTTTTCCAGACCCCAGAAGCTGCACCCAGAATCATCACTGGTGCATCAAACATATACACAGAGCCTCAGTCCACATAATTTCAGTTGTAGTTTAGCCGCAAGACAATATAATACATCTTTTATTCTTGCCTTCCTACCTTGGGAAGGTTGTGCAAAGGTAACAGAGAGAAAGAAGGTGTAGGAGTGCAAGAGATCACTCATATGGTGAACATGCTCCACTCTTTCAATGCAAATTCACCTCACTGAAAAAACATTCTGTGTATAAGGGGCTACCAGTTCTAATGCATAAGAAAAAAAAAAGGTATTTTTGCAGAAAAAAGTCTTAGATCCTGTTAGTATGTTGCTCATTGCATCAGTTAAACCAAGTAGCACATTTTTAAATTGCTGATGTCAAGTGAATCATTGTCAGCACTACAAAAGAAAATAGCTAAAAGCAGCAACTAAAAAGGCAGGTCCTTTCACATCCCTGGAGTGAATTTACTGGGGAACAGGAAAACGCAGTGAAGACTAAGCCTATATTAAACTTGGCACCCTTTTTACCAACCAATAAAGAAGAACGTAGACCAGGGTTTTTTTCAACATTTCCCTTATGCCTTCAGTACACCACATTCCAAGTGTCACACCAGCCCTGGCCAGGCTGCTCATCAACGGTTTAAAACTTCTCATCCAAAAACACCCAAGAGGAGAGTCACCTATGGCTCTGCTTTCCCTCAGGCAGAGCACCCCAATGGAGGGCCCAGACCCTGTTGCTACCCAGATGTAAGTGGTTCCCACAGTAAATGGCACTGGAAGCCCCGTCCACTTTGCCATCACCAGTTAGGCTGTTGACCTGTCACATGGTTAACACCAAGAACCAGCATCCATCCTTTTCCTGCCTGTGAGAAACCCCACAGCACCGTACCTCGTTGATGGCCAGCTGCTCCCCACCGCCCCCGGGGTGGCCATAGCGGTGGTTGGAGCTCCGGAAATCCTCATACAGGTCCTCCTCGCTTCCCACATCGTCCGTCAGAGCCGTCTTATCCAGGGCCCCGTCAGCAATCACTGCAACAACAACAGGGACACGTTGGTGTGGAGCACAAGACCCTCAGCAGCACTGCCCCAATGGTGTGAGCTTATTGGGGAGAGGGGCACTGTGACACAGCACAGGGGGAAAAAAGACAAGGAAACCATATCAGTAATTTCAGGACATAATTCCAGCCCCGTGCATTCCCCTTTTTTTCCTGAGAATTTTTCTCCATTCGTGTTTTGTTACCACAAATGGTTGTGTCTTTTTGTAGAGCGGAGAGTGTGATTTAAAATAATTCAACAACTGCTGTGTGTTGCAAAGAAAAGATCAAGTAAGGCTAAGAAAATAGGGTCTGAAAAAGGGCACAGGGCAGTGGTGACACAAAGGTGATTTCATCAGGACATTGGCGTGTTGACAGGAAACTTGCCTAGGTAACAAACTCATGTCTGCCACTTCATACTGTGATGATTATGATTTATCAAATCCCATCAGGCCAAAGAAATTCTCATCCTTTGGGAAAAATATTTATGTTGCCTAAAGGGTGTTTGCTCCAGAATTATCCATTATTACCACAGGAGGGCCATTCTGCTCAGCACAGCCCTGAACAAGCTACAGATAATGGAGGGTTTACAATCTGTAGCTAGAACAAGCACTGAAGTCTCAAGATATAAGTACAAGCCTGAGAGAAGTAAAATTATGGCATTTATACTCCTCGAATGGAAGAAAATGGCACTTCATCTGTTGCATAGCCAGGAACTTTGTCCTGAAGTCTCCTCAAGGTATTAGCAAATACCCTTCAGTGTTATGCAGACCAATCATTCTTCCCATCCTTGGGCAGGTAACTGAGCATAAACTTTCTGTTCTCAAAATCTGAAAAATGTCAGTGATTAAAGAAAACATTTGCTGACATTCATCTGGATTAGGAACTGCTGGGGCAACAGTTTTCATGACAAAGATTGAAGATGAAGTGAAAACAGACGTTGTTATCAGCACTCCTGGTGACAGTCTTTGCTGTCCAAGTTATACATGATGTCACACTCAAAATTCTTGCAGAACAGGTGAAAAAAACACTTTGAGCTTGACCTTGAGAGCTTGGATAGGAAAAGCACCAGTCAGAGTCTGGGGACACACAAACCTGCTCTTGAGCCCTCATTTCGTTCCACGGTGCAAGTGCATCTCTTGAACATAATTGTGCCAATGGGCCAAAAAAAAAGTGACTAATGATTCATTAGCTTATTATTACCTGAAAGCAAAGCTCCTCAGTAATACAGAATAAACTGCTCTCAGAGGTTACAGCCAGACCTGCAAAGCTCATCCTCATCAAAGCTTTCAGTACATGGGATGGTTTGCTAAGGCTGTGCCACCCGACTACTTGTAATAACAGCGAGGTGTAAATTCAGTGTAGCAGCTCTCAGTTCAGTGCAGTAACTTGACATCAAAATGATGAGTATGAGCTATTTTTAAACTAAATACTTGCCTGTTTATGTTTTGAATTCAGTAAATACACACAACACAGCAAAGATGGATTCATTGTCTAAACCTGGAACTCCACTCACTGTTGATGGCAATTCAGGACACGGAGGTGCATATGAGCTCATGATTAAAGCAGAATTTTCTGTGCAAGTGTGGAACTACCCAACCATTCAACTTTAAGTGACATTTCACAAAAAAATGAAGCATTCTCCTAGCTTTGCTCTGACACATCACATCATTCATTATACAGAAGTTCTGTACTGAATATGTGCCATAGTATAGATTGCATATAAAGCAGATCTGGGGCTAAGACCTAGTCCATTAATATAAAACTCAAAACCAGCTGGAATGCCACTGATATTATAATTTTACGCAGAGTTACCATGGTTTGCACTTAAATTTATGTTTTTAAAGACCATTGAAGTATCACTTTTTGCTCATACACTGTCTAAAAAACATTTGTCGGATAGTAATGAACAAATTTCAGTGTGTTAGTGCAGCAAGAGAAACAAATGAGAAATATTTTTCAAGAACAAATAAAAATAAATCATTTATAAGAAGGAAGTCAGCAGTCACTTAATTCAAAACTTCCTTTGCAATCTTCTGATCTCGTGCTTTTCCCTTATTTTACACATGGCTTCATTACTTTTGCCTTATGCATCTTTTACTATTTTCACTGCTAACAGTCATTTTCAGCTTGAAAAATGTTCATTGACATCTTTAAAGCTTTTTTGTTTTTTGCCCCCACATTTTCCTATTTGTTCTCTGGTCAGGGCTTAGATGAAAAAGCAAAAGCTCCGGGGAGATATTTATCTGTGTTACTTAAAATGCTATATACCTCTGCTAAGTGCCTTGAAAGCTGTGCCTGCTTTTACTAGAGATCTGTTTTTCTTCTCTGATCTTACCAAGCTCATCAATTCTCTGCAGCCTCAAACTCTGCTACTGCATTTAGGATTAGTTTTCCCAACAGAAAAGTCCTGATGGACATACTGCACCAAAAACACAGTTCACAGGCAGGAGGAAGCTCTCAAACCTTGAGGCAGAGTGGCCCGAGGTAGCCATTACACATTTTCACACACTAACAAATGCTGCAGGGAAGAATTAAACTAGTCAAAAATAAGAATTTGTCCTGTAGCAGCTTACATGGAAGACATGACCACAGAGAAATAAATAAATAAAACAGTAGTCTGGAATGGTGACCCAATGCACTAGAAAACCATCAAGGAAGTAGGAGAATGAAGGCTTTTAACATAGGTACTGACTTAACATGCACAGCATAAACTAGGTCAAGTAGAAGAGAAGCAAGCACTATACAAAAATCTCAAAAGACAAGTTAACAGAGATTTCTGAAATAGTCTATCAGCTTCCTCAAGAGCACAGCACTGGGTAGACAGGCTGCTATTAAACTGCACAGCAGCTGACCCTGATGCCTCATTCCTGCCCCTGCCAAATGCTCATCTCTGTTTAACACTGAAATCCATTGGTACATCACGTCTGGCCTCTCCATGTCCCTCTGAAACTGCTCTGACCTGTCCCTGGCAATCAGGCAACACCAAGGAACAACGTTCTGTCAAAAAGTAAAGCCATGTACCAATTAGCTCAGGCAGACTTCTCCATATTTCATACCTCTGTGCTGATAGATTTCACTAACTATGGCAACAAATCCCATACACAGGAGCAGAGGGAAGGCACATCACCAACATTTAGTATAACAACCTTCTGTACAAGTATTAAAACTCTGCTTTATACTGTTGTTAGTCCAAGCCCAAGCTCAGGATTTATGTCATTACACTACAAAAGCAGATGGATAACTCTAGCAGTAGCAGCCCCTGAAAGAATGCCACATGAACCCTTTTTTATGCATCCATACAGATAATAAGGTGTCAAGAACTGGCTCCATGAAGAAATATCTTGAGGTGTGAAGCAGCAAAACTCATACAAAACATGGCACTGAAACCAGCACCTGGCCCTGGTGGCCTGAGTCCAAGTGCCTGAGCAGACAGCACTTAGGCTACGTGCAAGGACAGTCACAAAAACAAAAGGGAAGAGCTCTGTACAAATTTAATGAAGCTTGATCAAGGTGTCCAGGAGAAGGAGGTATATGGGTTCACCCTGACACCTTCCTGCAGGCTTTGGGATGCAGGTACAAGCAGGCAGCAGTGGGAAGGGTCCTGGCAGGGCTCAGTTTGTGCCCCCACCTTGCTGAAAGGTGGTGCCAAGCAACTCTAAAAGAACAGTTACAGAGCTCTCCATCCCATCAGAAAGCCACTGAAGCTCTTACCAGCTCTATGGCTTCACACAGGACAGCACTCTGTGCCTGCAGTGAGGGACAAGCCACAGCTGTACAACTCATTGCCACCCCAGCCAGTGGCCTGCAGTTGCACCCTGCTTAGAGGTACGTTGGGATAATTCAAAGGCAGTTGCCTGTACAGTAGGATTTTTACTCTTGGGAGCCACAATAAAGCCTCTCTGACACTGGGGAGCAAAACATCTGGGCTCGATCTTCGTGACCAACAGAGATGGCAGGGAGGGGAAAGAAGAGAGAAGTTTTGGGTTGTTCTCAAACTGGTGGGAAGCCAAAAGAAGTTGGGATTAGATGATCTACTGAAGGTCTCAGAAAACAAGTGTTAACCATAGTCCAGAGTTCAGTTAAGACTAGTGTCACCTGCTACAGGTTTGATATGTCTGTGCTCCTCTCTCAAAGGATGGACCGGCTTCGTACACTTCAAATGCCAGGAATTAGTGAACACAAGTTGCTGTTGAAAAAAAAACAACCAACAAACCAAACCAAAATAACCTCCAAACCCCCCATACACCTACTTCCACCAAAAAAAAAAAAAAAGTAAGTTAAAAAAAAGGATTTCCTCCACCCTCTTGCTGGAGAAACACAGAATAAATTTATAGAACAGTTTCCTCAGAGGAGCTGGACACTACAGTCCCAGACTTTTAACAGAGCTCTCTCAAAGTCACAGAGGTTTCTGTCTCAGCTGGAAAAAACCCTGGCAGCTCCCCGTTGGCGAGGAGCTCCAGACGTGTCTGGGTCAGAAGCCTGAACAATGACCCAGGACTGAAGGAAAATGGGCTAGAGGCATTTTCCCAAAATGTTGCTTATCTGTTTTCATTTGACTTACAGTTCACAGCTTTTAGGGGTAAGGAATCCCTGATGATTAGGGACAGCTTGAAAAGCCAAGAGCATTTGTAGTTTATTAAAAGCACATTATATTGACAAGAGGAACAACTTTTGTGTATTTGAATTATCTCTTTCAAGTGTGTTTTTTCAGTACGACATCCACCCATTTCATTTGTCTCTGTAGCATTTACATTTAAAATAATTCAGCAAAATAATAGTGGGAGCCTGATTTACACTCAGAGAGCAAATTAATTCAGAGCTAACAACATCATCCCCTCTGCCTCACTGAGCAGAGATTGCTGTGGTTGTGTGCAGCGCCCACAGGAAAGCTCAGTGCAGCTGCTGAAGGAAGTACTTCAGGAGATTGAAGATGATAAACAAGTAAAGGGAGTGTGTGGGGTGGGGAACCAAACCCAGACTACGTTGCCATGTGAAAAGGGCCCCCCTGCCCTCCTCTTCACCCATCCTGGACTGCTAAACCCTTGTCTCCCTTAGAAATAGCTGCCACAAAAGTGCTGCAGTCTCCATCAAGTCCTGTTCTCAATTATGTACTTCATTTATCAGATATACAGAGGTCCCTATGCAGCTGCCACAGTAAAATCCATCAGAGTGATGTCATCCCACTTCTGCCCCAGCAGTGCAATTCTCCAGCTCTTACTGTGCTGATGGACCCTCTCTCATCATTCTGCTTATGGTTGTGGGCCAGTTTAACAGGAAGAGGGAAGTCTGGCAGGGAATTAGCAGCAAGGGAACAATGACCAGTTAGGATGAGCTTCATGAGGAGACAAAAACCCAACAAAATAAAACAAAAAATAACCACAGACATGGTCCTTCAAAACCAAGCTAAGGTCCTCACAATGACATTTCTGAGAAGGTAATGAAACTATGTTAAATTAAACTCTGAGGAAGAAATCACAGCCCAGGAAGGAGAGACAGAAAATATTTCAGTGGAGAAAGCAAGCTTCATCACCTCCATTTTAAAGGAACATTAAGAAGAGAAAGCATTCTACATAACAAAATTAAATTAACATTTTGGTATAATGCCACAAACAGAATTGCTGTTGTGAATGAAACCAGTTCCTAATTAGCTGAGGTAAAGAGCAAATCTGTTCTTGAAAACAAAAAGGACAGTTCTTCACTGGAAAGCTGAGCACAAGTCCTCTGTGGGTCTGCTGGGCACATCACCCAGGGTAACATTCATCAGCAATAATGCACTGAGCCACCCACTCAGGTTTCAAGAGTTTTTAAATCCCAATTAGAATCTAAATGACTTGCAGGAAGGCTTAAGGGAGTTCTCAGCTCTCTCGGGTAGCGGAGATAATTATGGGGAAGAGAGATGTGGATTATGAATGGCTCTGCAGCTCCGACTCCCACGTCACCACTTGATGCTCTGGCAGCTTGGCCCGCTTTGCCCTGGCAGGCACGGGGCAGAGCTGCCCCCAGCCCCTTCCTGGCTGGTGGAGTGATGGTACAACTGGGAGAGGGGGAGCAATTTAAATAGTTTTGAAGAAGAGTGGAAATAACGGGAAAAACAGATAGGAAGTCACATAAATATACTTTTTTGATCCAAAGCCTAATCCTTTGTTTAAAAATCCCTCTGTTGTACTGCACACAAACTATTAATTCACTGGCCACGTTCCCATCACAGCTACTGGCTTGGAAAACAGCAGGCACGTCCTCCTGCTCCACGTATTTGTTGTTTATTTACTCAGGTCTGATTACTCATCCATACTGACGTGTTTGCTCTCATTTTTCAGGTGAATGTCTCTGGAAATGCTGTTTACTTTATGTCTGGACATGGGGACCAATTCTAGTTCAGTCCTTTAAGCCCTATCACAATCTAAGCATTAAATCAATCGTAGCAATCAAAACTAGCACACAAATCCCTTCTGGTGTCCAGGCACATTCTTTACCATATCCTTGGTAGGATATACAGGTTGGAATACCTGACACATCATTTACTGTCCCAACAAGTAGCCTTATTCATTGAAGTAGCTGCTATTTAAAGGAGTTGGAGGAGGGGGGGGTTGAGGGTGTCTAGATGAAACCGTCCATCATAATTTTTTGAACATTTCCTCTGTGGAAGACTAAAATGGTTGCTTTTCTTGTTTGTAACAAGAAACAAACGCTGACATTCCAAACTCATGTTGAATTTTTACCTGTCCATTTAACTCTGCAGCTTAGCCCTTGTGCCTGCTATGTCTGGAAGTAAAAATCAAACTGCCCTCCCTTGAAGCAAACACCAGCAGCACCAACAGCAAAGCTGCCCCTTCATCAGAAAACTGAGTCCCAAAATACTGACAGGTTGCTGGTTGGGGCACAACACATCTGACACTGCCTGGAGTGCTCAGAGTCCATTCAGACCAGCAGTGTCCTCGCAAAGATGAAAATACCACAGCCATGTATCCACATCCACCCATTCTTACCCAGAAGTGCAACAAAAACTGAGGAAATTCAAGCAAATGAGCCAGGAAACCAGAACAATAGTTATTTACAGTGGGCAACACCTACTTCAGCAAACATGAGAGGTAAAGCAACATCAAAGAGTGTTAGTGCAGCTGACAACCCTGACAAACACGGATTGGACAAGATTTTGTCAATAACATTTCAGGCATTTATTTATTTTTATCTGTTTATTTTTAGGAGAGCATCTGCTCCAGATTTTCAAAACCCTGTAGGCACATTCCACAGGTTGGAAGATCAGCAACCTGGCAAAAAGAGACACACTTTTCTTAAAAGATTATTCCCACAAATTCCCCTATATGATCAGAACACCTGCCACTACTTCAGTGCACGGTTACATGTGGCATCCCTCCTAAAGTTTCCTTTGGGTTTCTCTCATCTTTTCCTTGCACAAATGTATGAAACTTACCTGTGGGAACATGCAAACAAAAGAGCTACTATCTTACTGCTACTGAGTCTTACTGCTCTGCCTTCACTTAATCTGAGGTTCATCTGAACCAAAGCCCTGGTTCATCCTCAAGCATTCCCCAAAGTCTGTGTTTGAATCTTCTTTTTCTCCTCCAGGAAAAAAAAAACACCAAAAAAGCCTCAAAGACTTCAGACAAAACCAATACTTCTAGTCATCACCAGTCCTCAAAAGAAGACTTTGAATAGAAAACATTCCCCCATTCTCTGAGGAATTGTTATTCCTCCTACCTCTGCATCTACTTTCCAAGGATTTAAGTGGAGTTTTCTTAATGCAAGTGTGGTTGTGTCCCAAATCTCACGCTGCCCTTGTCTGTTTTAATTATATTGATTTAGCCACGATGTTTGCTTCGCCTCTAAAACAACTTCCTAAGAACACTCCCTGAAGAGTGTTAGAAACCCAAGTTCTGGTGAGCTGTCACAGGGCCTCCTTTCTTGTACCTGTTACTTCATTAAATGAAGGAAAGAATTCAAACACGTTGTAGGAAATTCCAGTTGATTTATATTTCCAAAGATTCTGTGCTTTTAATATGTCTTTACATTCAAGCACACCCTCAGAAGACCAACAGCTCTGAAGCTGAGTCTTTGCTAAAGATTTTGTTGCAAAAAAGCAAATAGTTTTCTTCAGTCTTAAGTCACAGTCTAGAAACAAGAAAATTCCCCTATACTCTAAGCTTTAGCTACTGGCCTGGAAAAGACCACGCTGTAAAGAATGGTTAAGATCATTTTTATGAAGAATTGTCACTAGGATATAAAACAATTCATATCACAAAAGTCTATAAAATGTTGCACTTGGCCATGCCAACTTTGCATGGAAAAAGACAGACATGAGTCTTTCTTGTAACAGCATAATCCACTTTATAACTGGAATGACTAAAAATGAAGAATTGCTTTCATAATAATTTAAAGCCTTGACAATGCAGCCACCTTTGGTTAGAGCAAAACTAACTCCAGAGCCTAAAGAAGGCCTGCAAGCCCAAAGCCAGTTTAACCAGGCTGATTGGTGACGCTGGGCACGGGCTGTTTCCAGCACAGTCAGCAAAAGGGCCACTGCCTGGCACTTGTGAAAAGCAGCCTGTTTATCTAAGTGTCTGAAGATGGATTTAAGAGGCCAACTTCGAACACTTAAATTTGAAAAATGTGACCTTTGTTTTTTCCCAGAATTCTGCATAATGCCATAAATCTAGTCTTTATCTTTGTGAAGCTATCCAGGCTGACAAGTAGCTTATATCTGTGACCTTGGACCACAGAAGTAATTAAAAATGAATGCCACGAGAAGACTTTCAATTGCTCTTGTGCATTATCAAGTGTAAGTCTCAAGGGGCAGCAAGATTGTTTTGTTGACATTATTTTGAATGACCAGTCTTCATGTAACACACAACACATCTTCTGGTTTCATGATGGGGATGCAGCCTTTTCATTAAAAATACTGCTAAAACTGCTTTACCTTTAGGAAATCCCTCTGTCCCAGTTTATTTTTTAATCTGAGTTCTAAGAAAATCCCTGAGATCAAACTACCATATATTTCTGAAGGGAAAACAGAAAATCAAGGATTAATATTGTTTAACTACAACAGCCACAACAGCTAAGGGATGAGGCTCTTTGAGCATACGTTTGAATCACGCAATACTGTAGAAACAAAGGAGTCAAAATCATGCTCTGAGTTAGTCAGGGGGATTCTTTGGTGTTATTCAGAACAGATTTGGGAGATCAACTCTGAGCAAGCTACAGGACATGGTCAAGTGTAATCCAGTCTTTATATTGCGAATAGACAAAGACACAGGAGCATCTCCACCAGAAGATGGGTGCACAACAGCAGGGCACCAGGTCAGCTCAGTTTAGAGAGACCTCAGGGACAGAGACAAGGTGGACATTTCAAACCCACTCAGACATGGCATATTTACTCTTTTGTCAGTGTAAACGTTGCTGCTGGAGTCCAGGACTGACTGGCTTTAATATTCAGTGGCTGTGTTGAAGACCAGCTCTACAAAGCAATGAAAGAAGGTTGGAGCACAGGGGTGACCTGGATGAAAGTCTCCTGCCCTCCTTGCTTGGCTGGAGTGTGCTGCACACCAGATCCAGCTGCAGGCCCCACACCAGTCAGCCCTCACTACCCCTCCTCCTCAGGGACTCCAGACTTCACTGATATATGTCATATATGTGAAAGACTTTGCACCAAAATAACTTCAAATTGGCAATGGATGGCAATATTCATAGAAATTATACAGGACAGGCCTTACAGCTTTATACCTTTGACACTCTTCTTACTGGAGCAGGAACAGAGCTGCCCAGTGTGAAGTGTTTGCTCCCTGGGAGCCTGAGAGTGCAAATAGGATATATTACTGCAAATCAAATGTAAGGAATTATGCTCAAGATACTGGACCTATTGATTGATGCCTCTCAATAAATTTTCAAATATCGTAGGGACAAAAGGAGACTTCATGTTCAAAAAAATGTGAACTGGTGTGAGAAGGTACCTTATTTCAGAGTATTTTCACAACCTTCAGCTCCAGGTCTGAATTGTTGCTGGATGTGACCAATGCAGCAATGCAATCTCACCCTACAGCAAAAAAACTCTTCCAAGGCAAACATTATTCCTCTTGAAATATATCAAGTATTCAATTCAAAGCCATTATTAATCAATCTTTTAAATAGAGAAAGCATTCTGTCAAGGTCACATTGGTCAGGGTGCCTTTAATAGTTAAATTCATCACTTAGGATGTTTCCTCTGGGCTTCAACAAGGAAATCAGAACAGCAGAATTGATAAGATCAGCATTTCAGCAAACTGCGAGCCTGAGATGCTAAGTGTGCATTTTGAACTATGAATGCCAAATGACACGTTACCACTTACATATCATTGGAAGCAACGCAGAATATTTTGGAAGCTTTGAAAACTAATTTAAAAGTTGAACCCATCCCCAGCTGGAGATGGTAAAACTAGGTGGTGAAAGTATATTAACACAGGCAGCAACATAATCTCAATATTAATTAACAAAAGCTGAACAAGGTCTCTTAGAAAGGTAAGAGAAGAAGAAATCTTTTCAGAAGTGAAATTACCTGAAGCAAATCCATCCTTTTTTTGACCAGGACATACAGCATACAGCCAAATGCAGCTGTACCTAAGGCTTATATCAGAAAAGGACACTCTTCCAGAGGGATGGCTGCAGCACTCAAAATCACTGTTGCAAATTTTACAGCAGTGGTGTAACTTGCTCACAAAATCAACCCAGGCTAAAACAAGGCCACTCCCTTCCAGAGCAAGTCTCTGTGTTCTAGTGCACTGCACTGGTCAACAAACCTTCAGTTCTTTATCATTTGTTCAAGCTCATGAAACAAGCACAATAATCCTTTCACTTAAAGGCAGGTATGTCAAATGTGATCTTTGGTGTGTTTAGCCAAAATTTAAAACATTTAATTCCACAGTGCCACTGTTACTGTTTCCATTTACTAATTGATTCTTATGTAGATCCCATATGCCACCAGTTTTGATAGGACAATACTTTGTGTTTGAACAGGAAGTGTACATTTATCATTTCTCAACCTTCAGCTTTTCCAAAGCAGCTAAAAAATAAAATAAAATAACTTGCTCCAGACTCACAATTTCAGAAACATGTTCCAATTTTCCAGACTTCTCTCCAGTGGCACTGGAGAGGTCCAACTGAGGGGCAGGGAAAAGAAACAAGGAACCCAAGCCCCTCGTCACTAAGCTTTTGGAGTGCTCAGTGTACAGGATTACCTTAAGTCTCAGATACACTGGAGGGAGTGCTGTGGTTTACTAGTTACACAATGACTTGGTCCTTCAGTGTCTAAAAAAATCACTGTGCCTCAGAACTAAAGCAAATGGTGAAGGAATTCTTCCAGCAACAACTTGCTAATTTAGAAGTCAAATTTAAATTAACCTTATTTTCCAAAGGTCTTATGCCTGATGTTCATTTAGGATGGCTAGTCTAGGCATCCAGTTTCTCTTTTGCCTGATGATTTAACCAAGCTGATTTCTCTATTTTTGCAGCCGAGTTTTTGCCTGAGCTTTACCCTCATAGATCAAAATTTTATCTTTTGAACAAAGCAACACAAAAATCCCACGTTCTGGTAGTCTTAGTATCCTTATTCCATTTCAAAATGAAGCTTCAAGGAAAACAAAAACAATCTTCCCATATTTATAAACATATTATTTTCCCCAAACAGAAAACTGCTACAGAGCATGATGTGGTTGAGGTGTATTTAAAATTGCAATGAAAAGGCTACGTGTAAGTATCTGCATTTTAAGTTGACTGGATGAAATGTAAACACAAAATCTGTCACTTTAGATTATATTTCTGTGAAACCAAGCTCCTGGCTTATTTTCATATTCATTGTGAATGGTTCTGTGCAGGAACATCTTCCTTTAAGGTAAGGTATAGCTCTTGTCTCTGTCTTGTAAATTTAAATAACTATTTTCAGCTTTGGTGGTATTCCCCTGCACCAGAAGCCCAACTTCATCATTTCTGAGTGACAGCCTATGTAATGCAGGATTATTACATCAAAGGGCAACACTGAAGTATCAATAAAGGAAAGAGGCCCCCAGGAGACTACTGTCAAAAGATATAAATTTCTTCCTCCAATATGAAAACAAAAAAACAAACCACCTCTAAAACGAATTCCCAGAAGATGCCTGTCCAGCCTGGAAAGCCATCCATCCTTGCTTTGACAGCAGCCAGTGCTCTCAGCACCAAAAACATTTGTTTTACTTGACAAGTTTAGGGTGTGTAAAGAGCGACCTGGAGAAACCAGCAGGAGGGAAACCCCAGCAGGGCAAGGCACACACGGCGTGGGACTGCTCTGCACACCAGGGCAGGTCTGCAGTGCCTCACCTTAACAGGCACAGATTTTTCCCCAAAAGCAGCCATGGGAACATTGGTCTCGTGCTTCTCAGTTTCTGCAAAATCCAGAGTTCAAGGACAGATGAGAATGGTGAGAGCCTTGTTGATTTATTCTAAAGCAGATTTAAAAGCGAATTATTCTAGCGACTAAAATCAGAGAGTGAAGCACGTAGCACATGCTGGGGATCATGGAAGTTTAGCATGCTGTTAAAATTCATGACAAAATTTAGGATGCATTTTGAGTCCAGAGGGCCATTGGGGTGCAGCACTGACAGATATTCCACATACATCCCTTTGGTGCTGAGCACGCTGCATTCCCAGCGTGTGGCTGAACTGCAGCGTTCCGTGTCAGCCTGACTTGGGGGTGATGCCGCAATGCAGCGCCTTTGTGAGCGCCTGGGAGAGCAACATGATTAACACACCTCATCCCTTACCCCATCTGGGGATGGCCAGCACTGCTGGCAACTGCAGGCCTCTGCAGGACCTGGCAGAAAAGTGCAGAGGATACTCTTCAGCCATTCAGGTGTTGCCCCTTCTACTCACAAACTAGCCCAAAGCAAACTCCCAGATCTTTACAAACTGGCTTTTTGTTATTATCAACAAAATGTGTTGATCCTCAGTTCTCCCCTTCTTTCTTCTGAACAAAACCAAAAGATGAGGGAAAGAGGGACCCACAGCACTCTGTTGCAACCTCCCCACCTTCACTGGCCTCAGCTTTGTAGAGCTCTAAATCCCACCGCGTTAGACATCAGCCCCTCCAAGGAGGCCATCCTGCAGCTGGCAGAGCCATTATACGTGCAGGTGATGTATATAAATCTCTTCACAATCCTGTTTCCTCACACCTTGATTAATTACATTTCTGTCTGCCTTCTTTCCTTTCAAACACAAATGTAAAGGACAGCCTCCAAAAATGGGACGTTTTTCCCCTTTCTGAACTCAGCAGGTGCAATTCCACTGAGGGCAGGAAACTGCCATTTCTAGACTCTGTTCCTGGCGTCTGCTTATCTTTCCTGCTGAAAACGTAGCAAATGTCATCAAAGTGTATCAGAAGTTAAACAATCCCCTTGACTCCAGTACCCCTTTGCTGTAAATACAGTCTGAGCTTGTTTGAACTGGAAATTGTCGTTCTTGGGAATAATTGCTCTGTACACAGCACTGCCTCCAATCGATCCCAGGACACATTTTCTGAGCTGTCTGAGTTTTCATTACTAACCTCACAGTAACCTTAAAGGTTTGAGCTCTTTCTCTACCAACAAACTGCACAGATCCTTTGCTGCATAATCTCAAAAATGTCAACAGCAAAACAATCAGAACAGGCACGATGGCACTTGCCCGATTTCAATATAGTGTGGCATTTCCAGCCTGATAAAGGTTAGAGAGCTCTCTGAGAGGGGAAAGAAAAACGCTCCCCATGTGCACATAGCTCTTTTAATGGTGAACAGATTGAAACTAGATGGGAGGGAAAACAAGAACAGATGAATTCACAACTAGACAAGGTAGTAGCAGAGAGATGATGAAAAGTATAATTAGTACCTCTATTCTAATTAGTACTCTGAGTCTAAAGCAACAAAATAGCATCCTTTGATGTTGGCCCTCCCAGATGCTGGCTGAGGTGAAAGCAATATTGTTGGCACAATCTGTGAATTTTTCACTTGTCCCCATCATTTCTCATCACATTCTGCAGTGGCTGGGATCACCAAAGGTATGAATTGTCACTTCAGAGTGGGCTTGAGTACTAAAACCCAAAATCCAGGAACTTCTGGCACCCAAATACTGTGGTCATGGATCATCACAGTGTTCCAATGACTCCACCACTAAATCTGCAGCATCACTTTTTAGCCAACTTCAGTTTAATCCAGCCTTTTGGGAGGCAGAGAAGCATATTATCAAGATGATACTGTTTTGAAAAATGGGTTCTGAGACTGGTAAAAGTGACCGGGGTTGATAAAGAAATCGGTAGGTTTTCTCAGTTCCAAAATAATGGCAGCTGAAGAACTGACCTGGATATTGTGAGGAGAAGGCTTCTATGCTGCTGGTGACAGTGCTGAGGCATGGTTGTGTACAGAACACATTTGATTTTCCTGTCCCTGGCTATTGCTAGAACCAGTGAAATCTGCCAAACCCAGGTGAGAGCTGAGTTTGGTCTGTGTGAGGATGAATTCTTGGCTTGACAACTACTTTCCTCTCCCTTTTGGGGAATGGAAATAGCGTGAACTCAATCTCACCACAATTGATGCTACTTCCTCAACTAAGCATCCAGTTTGTTCCTTAGAATATAGATCTCCCTTTGGAAAACAACTGCAGGGAAAGGAGAAATCTACATCTAATTCAGTCTCCTGTCAATATTTTGCTAGACACAAAAATCAACATCTTCAGCATGGTCACAGAATTGATTACCTGAAAATTGGAGTTTTAGGCAAAAAAAATTCTCACATTAAAATTCCAGGTATTTCCACAGTCGACAACAAAAGCCAGAATCATGCAAAGATTCTGTGCAAAGAGAGTCCAGAGCAGACACTATTCCTAAGGCACCATAAAGGTGAGATCACACCAGGAGTCAGCAGCAAGAGAAGGAATCATGCAGGAATGCTCAGTGAGCTCACAGCTGCCACCTTGCCTTCCAGCAGAAAGAGAACAGCAGCAGCAGCTTTATCAAATATTAGCAAGCAAAGGGGAGGGAGGGATCGGGCTGCTTCATATCCTGAACAGATTTTCCTTGCCCAAAAAGGACCCATAATGCAAAACATTTTCCCCCCAGTTACTAATTTATACATCCAGCATCAGTGAGTGAGGCTGTTATTACTCATACACTCAGTAATCTCACTTTTCTCTGTGTTATGTGGAAAAAGCAGAGCAAGACCAAGTTGAACAGGAAGACAAGCAGAGAGCCCCAAGTATCACAGTACTGGTTTACTCCAAATCACTAGAGTTACATCATTTTCCTTTCCCACACTAAGGCACATCTACAAACAGAAAATTCTCTTCTGCTTTTAAGAAGGAGCTTTAAAATTTGTATTCAGCCTATACCCCTTTCCATCCGTAATTGTCCCTCTCTAATACCCTCATGATTCAAAGTTCCTTTCCCTCCTGATAAGGAAGGATCCATCTTCCAACATACTGTCAGGGCAGAATATTTTCTGAATACATCATTAGTGCAGTGCAGCACAGTACAAACCTTTGAATGTGCCACTCCTCATCTTTCTATTCCATTTACTCAATTTATTAAGAAAAAAAACCCCAACTCCTAAAAGTACAAATACTGTATCTGAACTCAGGATATTCTAGAATTTCTCCTAATCCACCACCTTTCCTTCCAGAATCACTGGTTAAACACTGCAAGGAAGGCAAGATCTTTGACCAAATCCACATACTCTTTACCCTTACATCATCTTTTACAGGATGATACCAGCCCCACAGCCAGAATTAAAATGCTGTAGAAGGGGCAGATTCCTTCTTGCTGCCATTCAACTTAATATATATTAATCTCCACTGTAGCAATAAGAGAGGATTTGGGCCTTGGAAACAACATATGAAGCCACATAAATATGTTCCAGAAATAGTTTGAAACAATTCAACTACTGGAAAAAGCCTCTTAAGTCTCTGACTAATGGATTGCATTTATCCAGTGAGAAGTAACAGGCAAATTTTGGCTTGAGAGAACAACTTGTGAATTGTATTCCCAGGCCCCACAAACATCTTAATCTGGGTTCTATTGGGAAAGATGTTGAGAGTCTGCTTCAATTTTCTCTTGGTCCAGCATTTGATTTAGATCTCCTTCAGTCCTTCCCCAGTTACCTCCCTGCTGCAAGATGACCAAGTGTGCAGCTGAATGCAGCTACTTAGAGATAACAACAACGTGGAGATGGCCCGGAGGCATCTCAGCAGAATCTAGAGCTCTCATTCCCAATGGGCATGCAATACCATTTTTAGGAGTTGCTGACCTGTGTTAGAGAAAGAATGGGGTCAGGAAGGCAAGAAAACACAGACGTAGCACAGCATTGCTGGACTACAGTGAGTGAGACAGCCCACCAAAAACTGCACGTACCATGAACTGTGAGCAGCACACTGCTGCTGAAAATATCCCCTGAGAACGTTTGGCCTCTGCATTCTGTGTCCCACACACCAGGAACTGATCTAAATGAGTCACAAGCAATGATTTTTGTTCATTTTTGAAACAGAATGGAGACTCAGATAAGTTCTACAGGAGGGGGGTACTAAGCTGCCTAGAACCCAAACTATCTAGTACTTCCTCCCTACATGACTCACATAGTTTGAAATACCTGTGGACCATCCAGGCACCATAGTAAGTCTACAAACAGTCACAACTCAAATACTTACACAGCATGCCACTGAAAGGGGAAAAGGGGGACCTGTGAAGTCATCTTCATCCTTTATAAATACATAAAATGCTTTTAAATACATAACAAGTTAGCAGGAAATAAATATATTGAAAACATAGCTGTGCTCCTAACCGTGCAGAAATTATTTAACCCAACTTTTTCCAGAGCACAGGAACATAACTAAATTTATTTACTGTGCAGTAATAAAAAGGCCACTGAAGCCAATTTCTTGTATTGCACCTCAAAGCATAGGTGGTGGCCCAGTGTTCATTCTGACCTTGTCTTAATAAGGCAAGACTGGAAGGGACCCTCACAAAGTCCTCTTGACCACCCATCTGCTCCAAAACTGAATCAACAGCCACAGTGGTTTTAGAGAAAGGCTTCCCCAACCTCCTTCTGAAGACCTTCACTGATTGAGACCTCACAGTCTCTCCAGCTAATCTTCCCAGGGCTTCCTCTAGCATCCATTCTGAGTTTGCCACAGATTTCCCAGCCCCATCTACCCCCCGATTTTCCCCACCTCATAAGAAACAAATTATTCACTTCACAACAGCTTTTTAAGGCATTTCAAGATTCACAGATTCCTCCATTCTCCTCTACTGCACACCCCTAAAATTATCCAAACTTCTGTTGATCGTGTTCCCCAGATTACTCTCATTACTTCCTTCTGGATCCTCTCCAACTCATCCCACAGCATTCTTATTGTGGTGCCCAAAAATATGCACTGTGTTTACTTTAAGCCACTACACATACACTTAACAAGTCAGCCTACACACTGTTTCATACGTAAAGCTAAGCACACCCAAATGACAGTGTTAGGAGTTCAGGTCAGTTTTATTTTAAATTACAGAGAAGAGCGATGTAGTGATTTTAGACTAGACTGGGCAACAAGAATTTATCTGCCGTGAACTGGCTCCACTGTAGTTAAATTAAGGGCACTGTGTTTCTGGGCACCTGTAGCTGTTGCTCCCTTCACAGAAGTTCAGTGCTATTCCTTGAGAAAGGTGCCAGACAGTTACACACCTGCTCTTTAAACCCAGCACAACATGTCCTGGCACAGTCATACTCTGATTTGGAAAATCTCTTACTGTGCCTCTCGATGTGCACTGAGCACAGAAAGCACAGTCTCTGGTACCCACTTTGGCCTGAACTTTCAACACCCCTCCCGAGAGCTCTGCTGAACCTGGATGTCTCTCATTTTCACTTACTTACTGCAGCTCAGGCAGATCCTGGAAAGAGACCTGTCAGTTCTTAATGTGTGCAGCTCAGTGACCTTCAGGAGACAACGGTCTTGCCACTGAGCATTTTGTTTAGCAAAGAACCGAGGAGAAAAGCACAGAGCCAGGTCCCTGTCTTGCAAGAGTCACACCACTCAATGATCTGTTCTCCCTGATGCAAAAGGACAGAGTCTTCCCTTCCCTTTTTTTCTACCCAGTTAGCCTGACTATAAATGTGATTGCACTGATAAACATCCACAGCAAGAGATCATTTGCCCAAACTAATTAACTGCTGCCACCAAATCACCATGTAATATTTCCACTAGGAAAGTGCAGCCTACACTGCTGGGTGACATTTAGCTTTTAATTGCCCTCAGTCACCAGCAACAAAATATCAGATATTATTATTTGTGTTGGTTAAAGTTCCCCCTCTAGATAAAACACGGGCCCTCTCCAATACCATCACGGGAGCACTAATGCACTGGGTTAAGCTGCAGCAGAGACTGAGGTCGGGGGAGCTCCCCAAGCTGGCTCAGTACACGCTGGATCCCCCAGCCCCCAAAGGGAAGAGGACGTGGGAAGAAGGGGATTAGGACAATCTGATGCAGTGCAGCATCACTGGGGCACAGCAGGGAGGAAGGAATGCTCAGGGCAGTAAGTCAGGCTGAGCAGAATACTCCCACTCAGCCTGACTCCAGCCAAGGGGAATTGGGAGCAGCTCAGTCAGAGGGAGCAGAACAACACACTCTCAAGCCTACTGCTCTCAGTGGATTTTGAAAGACTGTGACCAGCAGGGTTTGCTCGGAGTGGTTTTCATCTGTGCAAACAACAGCAGAGCAGCTGCCCTGGGAAATGCTGTCTTGCTCCAATTAGCTCATGGTCGCTCACCAGCCGACTGTCCCGAGAGCAGCAGCTTGCAGTGGGAGCATGACTTCCAGCCTCACTTCTAGCACCATTAGGAAATTGCTCTGGCCAATTTGCAGTTTTTATTTTAATCTCTCAATAAACCTGCCTGTTGATTTTGTTCTGACAGTACCATGCCTGTGCTGTGGAGACCAGAGAATCCAAGGGCCTGAAGCCACTGCAATAGGAGCCACTCAGCTGATGCTGGTAATTAGGACCAGTAAGGCAAGCACAAACATTTTAATGCTCTCCTAAATCCTAGGATGGGCAGGGCACCCAGGCAGCAAACATAACAGCTTTCTGGGTTGTATCCCACTTGCTATCTTGCAGCCAGCAGAACAGCAAGGCTGTGCTGGGGTCAGGAATGAAGCTGTCAATTCAAGGGAGTGGCTCACCTTTTGCTGTACAGCACATGTATCAGGAATAACAAGGTAATTTAAAAATTTTAATTCAAGACTGGAAGGATCAATACCCAAGTTAGCCCAAAATGACCTAGCTCCAGAAGGAGCTTGGACTCATCAATTCACTGCTTTGGCCAGGTTGATTAGCCAGGCCATGACAGGTCCCTGTCACAACTTGGCTATGAAGATCTAACCCACACAGACATATCTGCTCATGTGTAACTACCTTGGAAGTCTTTCACAGTGCTGGGTTTTGACAGGTAGAAACTAACTTTCGAGCTTTCTGTCCACAGATCTTTCCAGGAAAGAACTACCAAATTCCATTTAAAGTTCTGGTAAAACAGGGTCCACAACAAACCAACACTGAATATCAAAGGCTAAACTGTGAATCCTTTGCTCAGCTTAGCATATAAAACTTCTCTGCAGCTGTGCCTTGTAAACCAGTGACATGTCACAAGTGAGCACGAGCTCAGCAGCCCAGGTAAGTGGCTCCCATTCACACTGTACTGCAGTACAGTCCAGAGCAAAATCCAGCACTGCCTGCCAGCCCCAGCTCCTAGAAACACAACCTCAGCTGCCCTCTTTTGCCCTATATCCTGAACTTTATTCCCTTTTCAGTATAGCCTTATAATCAAGCACAGCAAGTGGGGACTGTGAGCTCAAAAGATGTGGTAGTTTACAGTTTTCTTCTCTTGCTTAAGCAAGTAGTGTTTTGAAAGAGCAGGAGTTAACGTGCCAGAAAAGGGTGCTCAAGCTGCAGACTAATTTTAAAAATAATTTAATCCTCTAGTTGTTCATACGATTCAGGCCATAAGTGCAGCTTTGCTCTCTTCCACATAGCCTTTAGTGAGGAGAAAGACAAGTGATCAGCAGCACAAGAACTCAGATGCTTCCTGGAATTGTTGGGGTTTAATTCAAATGCTTAAAATCCAGGCATCACAGGGCTTTTTGCAATATAATCCCAAAGCTGCTTACAGGCCAACTCAAGATAAAAATTATTGTTGTGCCTGCCTGGTTACATGAACATGCAATAACCTCTCAGATGCCAGTGCCAAGGGCTATGAATTTACCTCAATGTATGTGTTTTATATATAGCAATATGTTGTCATTAAAACAAAGCTCTACAGAAGTCACATCTTAGTCATGGTCTATAATCTGCCCTTGGAAACAATTTTGCTGTCCACTTACTCCAAGAATACAATTGCTTTTTGCTGCACGAGTTTTGCTCAGTATGAGCATGTTTCAAAACTGAAACAGGATTTTTTTCCCCAAAAAGCTTTGAATAGCTCCTTGTGTTACTAGCATCCAGAGAGACTTATCACACCACCACTCTCCCAGGCAATTTAAGGACACAGACCCTCTGCTAGGTGGGAGTACACAAGGGAACAACCTGCCATACAAGGCTGACAGTAGAAAGCAGAGACAGACAAAGCCATTTGCTGGTAAAATCACTGAAAATGAAGCAAGATCTCCTCATTCTTACTTTTGTAGGTTTTGTTGCACCACTAACTCACCTGTGCCATTACCTGCAAACACACTCAGACTGGCCTAAATATTAATTTCTGCCAATTCCCTTGCTGTATTTCCCAGTAGAATAGCTCCTGGAGCTCTTACCACTGGGAGGAAGACACAATATCATGGCTTTTGTAAACAGGCCTGAAAGCTCCCTTGGTTTTGTAATCATCTTATAAAACTGCTATCAGCCATGACAGCATCCTTTCAGATTATAATGTCCTGAGACATGCAGATAGGAAAGACTTGCCTAAGGCTACTCTTCTACAGCTTGTAAAACTATTAATAAAAATACCTAAGCAAAGACTTGGCTTTATTGCTATAGATTAAATGAAAAGGCAACTGTGCAAGAAGTCTGGCCAGAAGGATTACATTATTATTGATCTGGTTATTGTCTGATCAGGTCAGCAGTAGGTCAGCAGCAGGACTCACATTCATGCTATAAAGCCCAACCATGTAGGGATTTGTCCTCTTAAGGCAGACTTGCCTGCACTGCATAGGCTGGGATTGGCAGGACTCCACTGCTACTGCAATACATTTGCAATGGACTAAAATTCGCTATTTTGGCTGCACTTTTTCAAGCTGCAGAAGGAAGCCCACATGGCAGAATGGCCATATATGTGGTTTGCCCAAAGAATAGAGTGCAGCCAACTCCTGGATTTATGCTTTGCAGAAAGGAAGCAAAAGCTGTGTTTGCAGCATTTGATGGTCTGCTGTGCATCTCTGATGCACTGCTGTGCATCTCTCAGCTTTGCTTTCTCATTAGGCAGCAGCAGCCATCCAGAATGCCTGACTGCTCCACTATCTGCCCAGGAAATGGGCATGACACCAAAGCCAGCGAGCCTGGGTCACATTCCCAGCAGTAATTACAATGGAGAAAGAAAATAGCAGGGAAAAAGACAATACCCCAAATCAAGTGGTGGGATGACAGGAGAACACACTTCTGTGCTTCAAAATATCCACAGGATCAGGTCTCTGTAATTCATTCTGCACATTATTCCTTCAACCCATACTCATACCAGGACACTCCTCTGATTTTGCTTGGGAATACGAGTGCCTTGCCAACAGTCATGTTCAGGATGAGCATCACAAGCTTCCTAATGCACACAGCATGCTGTTTGCTAGCAGCAGGCCAGGATGTTATTGTTCTCATGGACTCATGCTGGCAAGAAGTCCTCTCTCCACCCAAACCCACAGAAAGCTCTCAAAGCTGGAATCTCGTACTTCCCTGTTTTCAAATCCCTCCATTCCAGAGCTATCACAGGTGCTGAGCAAGCGTCACAAACCATAACAAACCATAACTGGCACTCTGTGGCCTGGTGATCCCGTGCTCAGCTACATAGGGATTGTGTGGGAACTCAAAATGCTTTCAAGCACCCCTGAGTTTATGCCGTCTCCATTCCCCACTATTTAGGCAACTTTGAACGAACCAGGAAAATAAAAGAGAAACAATAATTCTGGAGAAGCCTTTTCTAGACTCAGTAAATGCATCAAGAGACTGGGGAAACATCCACGTTCAGGGTAACAGAAAAGTGTGGAGGTTTTACTTTAAAGAACTTGGTTATCCTCATTCAGAACAAATAGTTTAAACCAGACTGCAAGTCTCACCTGTGGTTTTTTAGGGGAAGGAGAGGGAATGAAAGAAACCCACAATTTATCTTACAAAGCCTGTTCTTAGAGCTGCCTCACTCTAGATGTGCAAAGATTTGGGCTCACAACAGAAGACTCCAAGACAATTTAACAAACTGTTTTTCCTGTGGCAATCCTTGGTGTAAATAAACCAGAAACCTTATACCCATTGTGGATATGTATCTTTATTGCACACATCAAGAGACACCACCCTGACTTTGCCTCTCCTGCAAACCAAGGGTCCAAGAAAGAGCTTTAAAATCAGAAACAGAAGCGGGCATTTGAGAGCAACAGTGGCAGATCGCTCCAGGGTGAGGCCATTACTGAGGTCAGGGTGATTCTTAGCCTGTGCTTTCTATTTTTCTGACATTGCTCCAGATCTTCAGTATCCCAGCTATAAAAACATTCCTCTTAGGAGTAGCATGGGAGTAAGAACAAAGAGAGAGGGTTCTTTCAACAGCATACACACACTAAGAAAATCCAAAACAAAGGACATCAAACGCTGCTACTTTATAGAGCCTATAACATGTATGTCACAGTTAATGTCCTGTTATCTTGGCAGATGCAAAAGAGTTGCTTTACATTTCAGCTGAACAGGAAATGTGGCTAAAACCTCAAGTTTATTGGTAACATGCAAGTCATGGTTTGTGTCTCAACCAGAGAGGAATCCATCCCCAGAACCTATGACCCTGTAAATCTAGCTGATTTTGGATAGGAATGCAAACATATCAGCCAACAATTAGACCAACCTCCCATTCTTGCTAATGGGGATTTCTTGCTTCAGTCATGATACAGAAATTAATTATAGTCTTTTTCAGATATCAAAGCAAAAATTATATCCAAGTGTTCAAATAAATTAACCGAACGTGATGGCTTAAAGAAGAGTAAGCAAAATCTCAACCACCCAGTGAGAATTACTCTTTCTAAACTGACTTCCTAGGCAAGGTTAGTCCCATGCTGATCTCAGTACAAGTAACCAAAGACCTGCTCAGAAAGGTGGAATTCAGTTCTCTCTCCTTGCACAGCTTAAGCTAACATATAGTCTGTTTAATCATCAAATCTGTGTAGCCTCCATAGACATAAACAACTCTCCAGGAATGTAAAGAATTGGACAGGGCCATTAATACAGGTCCTAGAGCTCCAAATCTTCAATTTGACATTAATTGTCAGAAAAGCACGCAAGATAAAGGATTCCGGATGCTTTAACCCAAACATCTCATTTCTGCACAGTGTTTGTGGAAGAAATTTGTGCTTATAGTGCAAATGCAATGGTAAGAGTCTCTTCAGGGCAAAAAGATCACCAAATGATGGTAGTTCTAATTATTGCTTGACTGTGACATCCCCAAACCCCTGGCACTCAAGCCTTTTTTGCTTAGAAGCATCTGGCTCGTGGGTTACCTGAGGATTCTCTTTGCTGCACAAAAGCTAGCAGGAGTCTGGGAATTCCCACATGGAGGATTTTTCCTTAAGAAGGACATATGCTGTAAGAAGAACTCCCATGGGTCAGAGGGAGCTGAGGTTCTTTTCAGTTGTTGGCATAAAATTCACAAAGCACAAAGTATCCTTGTTTGAGGAAATAACCTTTAATGCCAAAGCCCGGTTCTCCTGGCACAGAGAAGGCCCCCTGTGACAAGTGGAGCAATAGGGGCTTCTTGGAAGGGAAATGCCTACTCAGTTTGGGGGTGGGGAGGGAGAAGCTATTCAACTGGAGGGACAGCCCTGGCACACGGAGAAACATGTACAAACTTGCTGTAAGGGAATTTAAGACTGGGGAGACATTTTGGCTGCAGAAGACTTGTAACTTCCAGAGCAGTAAAGTCATGGAACAGCCTCCTAAACAGCAGTGATAAGGGCAGGACACTCTAGTTAATTTAGAGACACTGCTGGAAAATAAGTTATAGAAGTAACCCAGAACAGAGCTGGCAACCAGAGAAAAATGACTGTTCTTATTGGAGACTACAAGACAGTGACTCAGCGAGCCCCTGATGGTCCTGTATTTTCTTTTAAAATTAACTAAAGATGAGAAATTAAGGATCACTCATCACTGAAAAAACTAAACAAAACAAGAAAACCCTCATAAGCAAAGCACCCACATTGGAAACCTGTGCTGAACACTACTGCATGTAAGGACATGGGTTCCACTGGATGTTCCAAGCCATTCCACACCCCTGTGAGAATGCTAACTCCACATGCACAGGAAGAAGTGTTGAGGAGCCAAGGGTACGGGCAGGGGATTCCAAGAGTGCTCTGTCCAGCACTTCATGGTCAGCTGTACCTGGGCTGCCCTTCTGACCACATGCAAGACATTCAAATCCCTGTCTTGGCACCCTCAAATAACAGGCACATAAACCCCCTTATAAATGAAGGGTTATTGGACAGTGTACAGAAAAGGTTCATTAAACAATAAGGGAACCTGAATACTTCTAAATGCCAGGGTATAGCTTCAGCTTGTTTAAAAGCAGTACTTTTAACTACTTTGCATACAATGTTAAAATCAATAAAATGCTACAATCACATAAGTCTTGTAAGGAAATGTACCCTAGAATTTAATAAAGATAAAAGAAATAAGATCCTCTTGTCATTTTATTTCTCTAGTCTAAATTGAATTGATCAAATTTCCTTTTTGCAGAGCTCTTTCCCTCTCCAATAGGAAGTAACAGGAAGGGCTATAACTCCTGCCTGCACAGCTCTATCCTTTAATGTGCCTCAGGGTGCAATATTTCTGGCTGGCATGAGATGTAAGACTGGAATCTTTTTCAGCTTTCTGATGAGTTCGACCTTGTAAAGGATAAGGGTAGGAGGGGAAAAAGTGCCAATCTTCTACTGTCATAGAATCACAGAATATCACAGAGTTAGAAAGCACCCACAAGGATCATCGAGTCCAACTCCTGACCCTGCACAGGACCATCCCCATGAGTCACACCCTGTGCCTCAGAGTATCATCTAAATGCTCCTTGAGCTCTGGCAGCCTTGTTGCTGTGCCCACTGCCCTGGGGAGCCTGGTCAGTGCCCAACCACCTTCTGGGGGAAGAACCGCTTCCTAATATCCAACCTAAACCTCCCCTGACACAACTTCAGGCCATTCCCTGGGTCCTGTCACTGGTCCCCACAGAGCAGAGCCTGCCCCTCCATGTCTCTCCCAAGGAAGTTGCAACTTCAATGAGGTCTCCCCTCAGTCTCCTCTTCTCCAGGCAGAACAGACCAAGTGACCTCAGTCCCTCGTTGTATGGCTTCCTCTCCAGACCCTTTGGATACTGTCTAACAGCTTTATACCTTCCTTACATTGTGGCACCCAGAATGTTGCACACAGCACTCAAGGTGAGGCCGCACCAGCACAGAGGGGAGCAGGACAACTCATCTCTCTGTCCTACTCCCATTGCCTTGTCCCTCATGTGAGGCTTTCCCAACTCTACCTGAAGACTACTTTCTGGTAAGTGGCCTTTTGCTGCAAGATTCCTGGCTAAGGATCAGAGCCTGCCCTAGTAAGCAAAGCAGAAAGCAAAGAGACTTTTCCCAAACTACAGAAGAGGCTTGACTTTCCTGCTGCCTCTTCAAACTCTATGTAGGAGGCACTGGCAAACAGAAGGACGTTTAGGCTGCTGTGGCCTCCCACTCGTGGGCTGCAGCAATGCTCTGTGAGCACGGAAACAATGGAGTCTCAATTACTGCAGCTGGGCAGCTGAAACAAGGGCTGCACTTTGAGTGTGGCTGATAAGCAGCAAGATAATGGACTGATGAACAGACTGTCTGCAGTCTGTCACAGAGCTAACCAAGGTCTGTCCCAAACACACCCAGCCCACTTCAGGCAGGCTGAAAAGTGGCCAAATATGGTATTCAAAAACGTGCAACACAAACAGAACACAGAGCTAAAGACTAGAGCTTCACGTATACATCAAGTAACAAATTCAGATGAGCACAGCACAGTGTGATGGATTACAGCAAGAACTATGAAGAAACACCAGATAAAGAACTGACAATATAAATATATAAGAAAGACAAAGCTTAGATTTGGGCCACTGAACTGAAGAGTTCTGCTATGCATCATTTGGTCAAGGGCACATTTTATCTTTCTATCCACCATGCTACCTTGAATAGCAAACCTGTGTAAACCTGAGTTTTGGTGGTGCACAAAGTGATCCCCAGAACTTTAAAGCAGTCAACTACAGCCCACAGGCAACAGCACCACTCTGCAATTTCAACAGTGAGGATAGAAGGGAGCAGGAAAGCCAGACACAAAGAAGTGGCTACTACAGATTGAATGTCTGTAGTCCAATGCTACTTTTCTCCCCCTACCAGTGTGAAAGCAGTAGGCAGTGAGATGACAGAATTGTGTGTGTGTGTGGGGAAATCTATTCAAAATTTTCCCTCTTGCAATTGAGCCTCCAAACTTACACAGATGTTGTTAGGAAACAGCTGAAGAGATCGTTCTACCCCATCAATATGAATGATAAACAGCCCAGCTCTGGTACCAGAGGAAAAATCCCTCTGTTCACTTAAAGATTAGTCCTGTGAAACAGCTTCTTGCTTCTCTTCCTGTCTCAGGACAATCATCACCTATTTGCCAGGATTATCCTGCAGCACTCGTGAATGGACTTACAACGTGGAACAAGGCTGGTGAGAAGATGCTTTACAAAACCTTCTCATGCATATGAAATGTAAAGAGGTTTTTGAGGCCAGAATCCTTTCTGTAAAACAAAGCAGCCATGACAGAGGCTGGACTGGAAACACTAACCTATTTTTCAAGGAGCTGAGGTTTCCCTGTTTGAACAGGGTGACCACCTACTGAATTAATGGAGTTAATTAAAGACTAAACATTGTGCCTGAAAAGATTTGAAACTTGCTTGGAAAAAATATTACTACGCATTACTTCTTTAGGTATCACATAGCCTTGGTTAATCAATGTCCTTGTTCACAGGAAAATTTTTGTCCCGAATTTGCAATAAATTTCACAGTTTTTTAGGCTGGCAATTCTGAGTTTATTGCAAACCCTATGTTGAATTTTCTTCAGTCAGCTTGTTTTCTTAACTTGCATGTGCTCAACACTGGCTAACCTTGTGATCCCACTATAATAAAATCACTGCAGGTATGCATTTCTCTAAAGACAACTATGCAGTCTCCTTGAGCTAAGCATTTTAAGACTTCTTTTTTCCCTTTTTTTTTTTAACAGGGGATTTTAATTCACAGTATTTTTAAACCACACTCCATCTAGTTTCAATAGCCTATTGTAGGCATTTTCATATCTCAGTAAGTCTTGTAACAAGAATGCACAAATTAGTGTTGTGACCAAGGCCTCTTATACTATGAAGAATTCCACTGTCTGATTAGTTGTTTCTAACAATCTCAGTTACGTATTTCAGTCTGTTAAGGAAAGACATCAATACTTCTCAGAGACTAAAAGTCAAACAAGAAAACACAACAGAAAATCCCAAGTTAAAAGAAAAACATTACAAGAAAACTCAGATAAGGAATTTGGGACAGAAGAGATGAAATTAAATTTAATCTATTTTTTTAATGAAAACTATACGCTTCTCATATATTGATGGTAAATATGATGCAAATATAAGGGCTATAACAGGGTAGGCCACGAATCCATGGGAATCCTTTTGTACTAACCAAATTCCAAATCCCTCTGGTATGCTTTAAATTGTAATTTGGACCAGGAGGCTACATGCACATGGTGCCCTTGATATTCTTCAGCTGGAAAATCCTATCCACAAAACTTGCTAGATGAGTTCTAAATTTCCAGGGAGAATATATCTAGATCAAAACACGAGAACATGAAAAGTTTAGGGGTTTTGTGGGGATTTCTGTTGGTAGAAAAGATTAGCATCTCAGAGATAGCACATCAGCTCTTAAGGTAAGATGGTGAATGCAAAGGCAGATTTTGATCAATATCTGAACAGCATAGCTAGCAAAAACATAATGGTGGTGCAGTTTCTGTTCAACAGGGCTTTGGAATTCAATGCTCAGAAGGTGGGAAATGAAAGTTAACTCATTGCTCACAACAGCACTGCGTTTGTCTTCTCACTTCCCCAGAACAGCCTTCCACTGGTGCTCAGGAGGGTACAGCAGCCATAAATCACACAACAAAAGCCTTTCTTTGAGAAAAGCTGGTGTTTAACTGCTTCAAACATTCTCTTTCATACAGAGAATAGACTGAAAAAGCAGTGATACACAAATATCTCTGCCATAGTTTCCTAGTAATAGGCCAGCAAGGAATATGGAAGGGACTTCCCAGCTGAAAGCTACTCAGAGCCCTACAATAGGGTGCAAATAATCGCCCACTACACCTCAGCCAGCAGTTAGTAGCTCACTTCAGATGACACAAAACTGCTCCTCTGGCCTCTCTTCTCCTTCAGAATCCTTTTACCATAAAAAGGACAGAGCGAATTTACAGAACAAAACTCCTTCTCCATCATCATGTTACTTTAGCTAAAGCAAACAACCCATCAGGTGATACAGTGAAGTAAACCCTCTCCCAAGTGAGGTCAGAGAACTCAGGCTGCGTCTGGAGAGAGTGAAGCAGTTTCTGAGGCACCTGTAGCTTAAATAAGTTCCACAAGAGAAAAACATCAGAGTTCAGCAGATTTATAGAACTGAGATAGTGTTTGTGATTACAAAAATGCTGCTCCTGGTAACTCCTTGTCCTTGCCTTCAGTTCCCACAGTGGCCAGCACTGCCTCTGGGACAGACCTGAATTACATCCTTGACTGATTAAGAGCCCACAAACCAAGGCACTGTCGATGCTGAACTCTCGCCTTGAAAAAGGATGAGATAAACAAATCTAAAATTAAAAGAAAAGGAGGGAGAGATTCACTCTAACAGACAAGTAGTCAAATGAAAGGTGACACGTCATCCCTAGAGGAAGGGAAACTGGCAGCTTGGCTGGTTTTTCTTCATGACAACCCCGGGATATGTGACTATCTCGGCACAGAATAGAAAGAGGTCCTACACTTGTCTGTAGCACTGGCCCTCAATTTAATTAGCAGTCTGCTAAAGAGCTAAGTTTCATAATTAATAGTGATGCAAGGAGGCCAAGAGCTCAACAGAAGAGAATTTGCAGTGTTCTTCCAGAACTAGCTGACTAATCCACTTTAGGGATCATTTTAATGAACATTTCTGGCTTCTAAACACTTTCCAAAAATACAAGAGGCAGCAAGGAAAATATTTGGTATTCATTTCTGCCTGCTGACCAACCTGCTCTACAAGTGTGTTTTGCCAACCTGCTATCAGATTAGGCATCTTATTTGCCCAAAATGTTCATGTCAGTTACAGACGAACCACTAAATTGTTCCCTCTGGACATCTTGGATACCACCATCTAGGGGAAGAGGAAATAGGCTTGGTTCACAAATAGTTCACTGTGGTAAGTGTTTATCTCCCCACTAGCTACTGCACTGATATGCTTTGTGGGGTACTATCCTGCTCCTCCTGAAACCAACAGGTTTTTGACTGGATCCATAATTCAGGAATCAAAGGTATGCCAGTGTCAAAACAGTAAACCAAGGTCTAACTTGATCATGTAGCACAAAGATTCTCGATTAGTTGAGGAAGAAATGCAATCTGGCCCAGGGCCAGACCATATCCAGCTTCCCTTTTCAGATGAAGAATTCCAGGGTGAGGTATCCTTGACATACTGGAAGAACAAAGCCCAGTTTTAGCTGTCTGGCACAGGGCTTGTCTTCACATTATGAGTTGGCTCTCAACTATAACTACTGATACCTTAAAGCAAGCTTTCTCTTATTTTTTTTTTAAATTTTAAGAGTCCTAATCTGTTTTTATGAGGCAAGACTTTACACTGTCTTGTAGAGTTTGACATAATCTCTTGTTTTAATTCCTTCTTTCTTTTTTTCCTTCTTCTTTCTATTTTAAGGTAACAGGTGCTCAATTGAGCTGAAAGGCTGCTAACAAATTTTCAGATATATGTTAGGAGACTTGTTAGTTCCCTAAAATAAGTCGGTCAGCACAGAGGTATTCTGAAACAGAAGAGGGGTACCTCTCCCCTTCACTCCATGAACTGTGTACAGCCTTTCCAAGAGACTCTGGATTCTACACTGCTGGAGTGACACAGAGATAAGCCATCCAGCCAGCATAAGCAGTGATGCAGAACTTCTAATTGCCAGTTACTCATACACACACATCACCTGGCAAAAGAGATCAACCTGGAATAGCATTTCAGTCTCATAAAGCAAGGAATTTCACCAATTACTGAAATAGTCTGTGGCTGTGATGCAGGCAAAAGTGTGAGAGAGCAGCCACAAGAGAAAGTTTAAAGTATTTACTTGAGAAATTAATTTTTAACCTCTCAGGCAGCCCCAAACCAAATTTTTGCTCTGAGGTCAGCACAGAAGATGACAGATTCATGACCAATGTGTGGGAATCAGCTGGTGAAGCTGGGCTGTTCTCTAGTGCAAAGAAAGAGTCAGTTTGACTTCAGACCCCTCCCATCTTTTAGCCTGTATACACAACAGAACATTTTCCATTCCCACCTTCAGTCTTATTAACATGCTGCAGGGGGTCAGACACCACTTTAAAAAAAGTGGATTTGTTTGAAGTAGAGCAGAGGCATCATTGCCAACAGTGTCACAGCAGCCATTTGCACAAGCATGACTTCTCTCTACTGACACTACTATAAAATGGAAAAGCTGTTCTTTTCCAGAGAATCAAAACATAAAGCCAGCCTAGTTCAAAAGTCTCCTTCTGAGCAGCTCCCCTCAGACTTCCCTTTTCTGCAGTACTAATTAGCATGCTCAGCCTGAAGGTCTGTCCCAAAGGAAGCTCATATTCCACAAATTCCCTGTAGCGTCTGACAGGCAAACAAGGGATGTGCAGTCAGCTCCTGGAGCTGTGTTATTAGTGATGTGTGCAGGAAAAACACTTGACACACTGGCTTAGGCTGATTCTGCTGGGCATGGAGAGAAGGATATCTATGCACAAACAGACATACTTTACCAAAAGCAGCAGTAAATCTGCCCATTCAGCATCCAGCCTCCAACTGGAACCGCTCATGGCATTCGTGACAACGGTGAGCAGAAGTGCTTCCACCACTAGAAGGACCTTGTTGAAAGATGGATACCAGACCCAAGCTCGGTTTTGCAGAATAAGTCCTCTGGAAAACTGTGTCTGCTGCTTCAATAGTCACTGAGAAATCCAGAACTCAAAGTTCACAAATGTCTAGACAGACATGAAAGTGTTCCTAGACTTCTCTTCCAAGGAAAAAACAGTGATTTTAGCCCTAGTGTTTCCAAGATCTTTGTTTCAGCTGAAAGTCAGCACTGGTTTGAACAGCCTACAACAACCACCTAAAATATCACTGCGTTGTGAGACCCCCTCACTATTTTATTTACCACTGACAACCACTGTATACATCTTTTATCCTCATAAGAGAGAATTTGCAAGGAAGGACATTGCCCTTGCTTTACCAGGGGCTATGATATTAATGGATATTTGGCCAAGACTTGGTGATGAAGTAGTATATCTGTGAAACTGGTTTAAATTACTCCAGCTCAAAATCACTGATTAACAGCCTAATCAATTTAACCAGATCTGCAGTCAAAAGCACACATTACTTAGGAGTGAAAACAGTAAGAGTGCTCATAGGTAATGGATGGGAGCTAGGAAACTCATGCATCATGTTAATTGACTTTTGATAAATTAAAGTCACCAGTGCCATTTAGCAAAAAGTCTCAGTCACCAAGACAGAAACAAACCACCAGAAAACTATACAAACACTCCAGAATTGCCTTTATATTTACGGCAATAAAACCCTTCAGCCACCTCTACCAGTGGATTTCCTAGTCTGTGTTGTCTTTTTGCCCAAAAGGAGCACACCAGCATCGTGTAAAAGATGTCTCTGCATCTTTCTAGCCTGTGCTCTGTGGAACAGAGCTGTCACCTCTGCATTTTATAACACTTGGCAGCAAACCCACATTCCCTGTGCATCACAGACTTCCCCTAAGGCCATCAAGTGTGTTGAATATGGACAGCACAGGGCTAGGACTTCCAATTATAAACCCCAATCTCCTCACACTTGGTGCAGATGAGAGCTGCAGATCCCATGATAGGCATGTACACTGAGCATGTACAGGATACAGCAGTTCTGCTTACCTACAGTACCAGGGGACCATCATTGTTTCAGGAAGATTTTTGACCCATTTTTCTTCCCTGTGAAATCATGACCTACATTATATGTGTAATTTCCAGAGTAATAAAAATACCTCAAATCCTTAATATAAATCTTCCTGAGATCTGATTCCGTGCCTTACAGAGCCACCTCATCTGGTAAATCCAAAGAAAAACACGTTAAGCGGCACCATGGATTTGTGCTGTACTTGCTGACCAGCTTGCAGCAGGAGGCACAGACAGTGCCTGGGTCACCACATGCAGTGGTGAACTTGGGTTCTAAAGCACTTCTCTCAAGAAACTCTCTATAAGAACCACCAGTCACCCAGCACAGGATGAAAATATTCTGGAGGCACAACAACACAGCAGATTGAAATTATCCAAGATAAGAGACAAAGCATACCTGACAAGACAAAAAAAATAAATGACTCAAGGGGTAAATTACTATCTCATGGAAAATGCTGTATAGTAAAGGGCTGCTCCCCAAGTTTAAGGGCACCATTAAATAACATTGGTACAAAGCACAGACTGATCAGACAATGTATTTTTCTTTAGTGCACCTGAAATGTGCCAATGAACTGACCTTGGCAGATGGGCTCAAACATGATCAACTAACCAGCTTTGTGTAGGGAAGAAAAGCACAAAGCAACAAAACTAAACATTTATGGAATGCTCAGAAAATAAGGTATGGCTGCAAATTTCATAATCTCATTCCTCTCTGTTTCTGTGCCTCACCAAAAATCAAGGTGGGGGAACACAGACAGGGCATGACACCAGTGGTAGAGAAAGGGTCACTACATTGTTCTATCATCTTCTCCCTTGTTATTTACAGAGATTCTTTAAGGCTTCAGGAATTAATGCAGGAATCAGAATCCAGCTTACAAAGGCTGGATGCTTTCTTTCTGAAACACACATTCTAGTACATCTGCAGATGTTAAAATTCTGATTCTGCCCCAGAATCACAGTAGAATCACCATAAATCTGATTATATTTTGGTTATACTATATTGCCAACACTGCTTCTGCTCTCTGCGTATTACCTGGGATATGAGAACAGATTTTGGTAGTTTTGGACAATACACAGCATGATCCAGCTCTAGTGATCCAGAGGTGAGTTTGAAATGCACCCTCTTACTCTCAAGTTGCCCAGATAACTTCTTCCCAGCACTGATCCAGAAATAGCAAGTGGTTTCTAGGTGGCCAGAGAATGAAAGGGACAAAGAACTGTGGGAATTTCAGATAGAGTTTGTCTCTGGCTATTAGACAGTGAAAGAAGCTGAGAAGCCAAAAAGAGGTCAGCTAAAAAAAGAGGTATTCCTCACTCCATTATGCAAACTGAATTTATTCGTGTAGAAAAATCTCTGAAAAAACCACTTTCCTAGCAGGGCTGCTGTTGCCTATTGCTACAGCCAACTCCTCTGGCTCTGAACTCTGACCACTGGGAATTTCATTCTGCTTCACAATCAAACCATGAATAGTCTGTTCCTCAGCAAACACTCATGCTACACAACACTTCACTTTTTCTTTCTCTCTTTTCTTATAAGAATGGTCATGCCTACCTCTTTCATCGGAGATTCTTTGCTTTCTCTTTCAAAAATCAAAACTTAAATACCTAAAAATGAAAGAGGGCGAATCTGGATGATAAGATAAAAGACAAGACAGGAAACAGAGCCAACAAGCTGCTGTCTGGCTGTAGGCACAGGGAAGAACATACAGAACTTGAAGCAGTAAAAGCAATTAGTTCATGTTCCTGCTGTGATCACTTCATTTCAAGGTCAGCAAGGGCACGTCCCCAAATAGCACCTTCAGCTCTGATGGGAAGTAAGCACTTGAGAAACATTCATAGGCTGCCAAATCCTTGAAAGTGTTCATCATCTATTTGGAGAGCAGGTGGAGCAAAGGCAGAGGCCGTCTGAGCTGTCTACAGGAGCTCACAGCTCTTTAGTCCTATTTAGGAAGGAACCTCTTGGGATGAATTAACAAACCTACTCCAGAGCCTGACAACAAGAAACCCCCATTTGTGCTTATCACGACGTGGACACTTGTTCCTGAGGATAGGGCTGAGACAGTGAGCAGGCTCTGCATAACATGGCTAAAAAAAGCTTTCCTATCCACCTGGAAAACTGAACCAACTGAGCTCTTCCATAAACGGTACCAGACCCTCCAGGAGTCACACGGAACAAAAACACCTGCTCCTGCTCTTTCTGAAGGAGGTGCATCCTTGTAGATCCATTATTTGTAACCTTGAGTTGCATTTTTTAATTAAGAGGGGAAGTATGATCCAACAGTAGGAATCCTTTTATTGAAAGGTCTGGTAAGCACATTTGATCACACCTTTCAGTAAGGAAGGTCTGATCTTTTTTAATTAAAAAATAATATTCTCCCTGTTAACTTTACAGACCTAACACTGTCATTGGAAGGTGATATGTTGCTGATTAATATGTATTACATACCAAGAAAGCCACTAATGTTTTCGACTGATGGTCACATTCTAAATCTTTCTTGCCACCTCAAACATTGGAAGCGTTTTTGTTTAATCATGTTTTGAAACCTTGCTGCAAAACCACAAGCACTGAATTCCCCCAATCTTAATTCAGATCTCTTCATTATGGTCAGTGGTAATGTTACAACGCCCTGATATATCAGAAGTTTTACAATTATGTTCAGTGATCAGCTAAGGTAATGCTTTAATCTAAAATCAAGTGCAGTGCTTTCTTCTTCCAGTTAGCCATCCACGCCAGGAATAAAAACTAGGTAGTCACTGACCCAAGGCAGAGGGACATTGTCCTTTATCCTAAAACATGGCACTGAGAGGTATTTGAGGCATAGAGACTCCTGGGTAAAAAAAAAACCTGGAGAATCTTGTCTTTTTATTTAAAGACATTTCAGTTTAGAACCAACCTTAAGTTTACTGTTGCACTGTGTTCTGCACAAACAGAATCTAAGTACACGTTTCACTGCTTCCAGTGAAGCCGACCAGAGCCAAGAACAGATGGGAGCAGGACAGAACTTGGAACAATTTTTGTGCAATCCAAGCAAACTTACCAAATAACCAAAACCAAAAATGCAAAAGACGTTTACACAGCTTGTCCAATTTCTAAATTTAAAGTATCTCCCTCTGAGATGTACAAACTGGGTCCGGAACTTCTCATGTTCTTGTGCCCTTAACTCTTCTTAGGTCACAGTACAACAACAATCTAACAAAAAATGAAGTGCTTTCATAGTGAACAGTTTCTTCGAAGAAGTGGGGAAAGCAGAAGCGGTATTTGTCACCTTGGGTTACATGGGTTTTGTTTGCAGTAATAAAATTTCCTTCAAGTAAGAGCCTTGGATTTATCATACACTTCCTGAAATCTTTGAACAATTGATTTGGTCTGTAGTATTCCCTCAAAAATATTTGTTTAATTCACATTTTGAGTTATCTGATTGATTTTTATTTTACTATAGTTATTTCTTCCTAATTATGCCTTGCATAAAGATTCACATGCTCCTTATTTTTCAGAGTCAAGTAGTAAATTAGCTTGCCAGGTGCCAAAGTGATTAACTCTGTTTTCTGCAACTGTTGCAGCCAGAGTTCTGGAGCTCCTTCCGCTGTAAAATCTGGACAAAAAGAGCTGAGTAGTTTCCTTCTATTACTGAAAACTGGAGCAATAAGATATCCCACCTTCCATAAATTAATGCTGTCTCTAGATCAACCCTCTGGATTTTTCTTTCATTGTTAATATAACTAAATTCCATAGCAGTAAGGAAAATAATAATATGGCTGAACTCAGAACATAAATTAGTCTCAGAAAATGAGCAAACTGAGCAAGTACATCTTTGTTTCTAAAGTAAACATTAATAAAATAGAAGAAGCTGTCACACAGGCTTAGGAGGCTAATGCTTTCAGCTTCTTTTATCTCTGCTCTGGGTTCAGGAATTACAGCCCTTTCCTGCATTCCATATTAGGCGTCAAGCTAAGATTTTAGAGATGCTCTAAATTCAGTTCCTCAGGTAAGAGTCATTATCATTAAACATTCCTATTCCCCTGAAAGCAAAACTGCACAGAATTATTCAAGAGTTCAGCTGGCATCTATAAAAAGAGGCACCAAATATTGTTGTTCTTGGTTAGAGACAAAAATCCCATTTGCAACAGAAGTTCTGGTGCCCATTCAAGAATGACCAAGTACCCCTTACAGACTGTCTGTCTGTCCCCCTTTCAGCCCGGGGCTAAGCCCAGACAGCCCATCATCTCAAACAAAGCATGAGTATGAACACAACGAAGCGTTCTTTGTTTCCCAGAACAGATGTCTGTATGATGAGTACACTCCGAGGGCAGAACATTCCATATGTTCTCAGCCACAGACGGAATAGATTTCACTCCAAACATGGGCTCCACTGAGTTACAGCCCTACTTCTGTTCCTGGTAAGTGTCACAGGACAGGTTGCACAACCTTAGCTGGGTTTATACCTCCCACCAACCAAGATCATACAACACAACCAGTAAGAGTGACAGAACCTCCTTTCGGCACAGACTGAACCCAACACGGAGATCCACCACCCCAGGAAGAGCACCAGGAGTCTTTTAGTCTTCAGATAGAACAGAACTTCTGGAAGACCATGCATGGAAATTAATAGAGTCTTCAACCTTTTTCAGTACTAATGACCACGACCTCAGCCTTAGCATGTGCAGTAACTACTGCTGTTAACCACAGATGAAAACATTGAGGTAAATGGGGATTAGGGCCCAGATTCGTCCAATTTAATTCCAGTTCAAGTTTCTAAGCTATCGAGCTCAAGGCCTTCATGAATGGCCAGCTGCTAAGAAGTACCTGGGGATTTTCCATGGCAAGTCATAGTCTTTGTAAAGTGTACATGAGACATCCATCCACTGGCTCATGGCTCCAGGTGCTGAACCATGTCCTTCCTCTGGCAACATGAAAAGCTAATGAGTAGTTATTGATAATCCTGAGGGAATTATATTAAACACAACATTAAAAGTCTTACCTTTGAGACACAAAAAAGCCCCAAAACAAAACCTCCTATTTTTCAGTGCCTCACAGTCTCTGCTGCTGAGAGAACACACAAAATTTGGAAGTCCAGCACAGGAATATGAGACATATGGGTAGAGTTAAATTTCTGGTACATCAATCTATCTCCTGCTCTCAGTAATAAACCTCCAACTATTCCACCTGTAAGTGGTTGCTTCACTTTAGAAATGAGATACAGTTTTAGTCTGACATCAAACAATAGCATAAATATAAATGCAGCACAGTCCTCCTCAGGACCTTACAGCTCTTTAAGCTGCCTCCTGTATTTATTGCCCCATGAAGTGTGAAATGGATACCGACCACTCCCTGAATTCCTTTCTGCCTGAGCAATGCCAGAGGTTAAGAGCCTCTGCCTGCAAGGCTGAAGGAGGGATACCACCAGCCATGCCAGCCTGACAGTGAGCATGTCCAGTCAGCCTGAGGCACCAGATATTCACAGAAAGGTCTGCTGACAGAGAGATATCCCAATCCTAGTCACAGAATCCTTGCTGTGTTACGCAGACCTCATGCTTGCCTTGGTTTGTCCTTACTTTATCCAGTCTCTTGAGCAACATCTGTCACAAACCACAGGTAAGATTATTTTAAGTCATAAATTAGCATTACCTGCAAATACACCGACCATCAAATGTATATATTACAAAATTCTTCACTGGAAGCAGACCAAACCTGTGCTACAGGTGTAGTCTGACTAACATGGCAGAGTCCTTACCTCTCTAGTGTAAAGTGCTCCACTGGCAAGTTTTCTTCTGCATGTTTGCCTCTTCTTTATACATTCCAATTAGGAGCTCCCTCTATCCTGACCAATTAGCTCATGCCTATTTGCATCATTATAACAACGAGAAGTTGCCCACTGTAAACCATTGGTATTTCCTGTTGATGCCACAGAAAGTCTTCATTTCTGGGCACTCAAATGCAGCCAATTTATTTCTCTGATTCCTCATGCTAATTACTTGTTCACAGAACAAGTCACCAGTTTCAAATGCTTTTCCTTGGAAGCCAGGAGATCCATAGGAGATCCATACATCAAATAACTAAATGGGGTTTACTTATGTGGTTCTAGGTCAATGTAAAGGCAAAGCCATTAAAATTAGATTCAAAGCGGAATATCAAAGACTAGCTTGAATAGTTTTATGCAAAGCAAACGTGCATGGAGAAGAAAGTGAGTGTAGATAAAAGAGACACTCCCAGCTTATGTCCTACGTATCACAACTCTAATTATCTACAACTGCATTCAGCTGTGGAAGGAGGAAAACTGATTTAATCAGTCATAAGAAGAGCTAATCACAAAATCACCTTCCAGAGCATGAAGATCTTGGAATACCACTGAGACACCTGATGTGAAAATTTCACTATTTGAGATAATTTTCAGAGTTGATCAGAGCAAGGTCTAGTGAGTCAGAGCTAACTTTGCAGCCAAATTAGCTTTTAATTTTCCATGCCACTTTATATTATGCAACTATTTTGGAAACTTTCCTTTTCCTTTGGATAACATCTTCTCACCTGCATACTATTCTTTCTTGCAGGAGGTGATTTCAGTTCATGGCAATACAAGCAGAATATAACCCACTGGAAATGCCTACATTTTAATTCCAGGCACTCTTCTAAGGTTTCCTTTTGGAAAAGTAAAAGCTAATTGATGTCAGTTAGGAATAGGTTACTCTGAAATCTGTAAAACACAAGGATTGGATCCACTTTGAGCACACAGCACCTCTATACTGACAAAGGTCTGATGCCCTCCATACAGCAAACCTCAATTCTACAGCCTTCTAGACCTAAAACTGCAGGAGCTACACACACATGCCAGCAGAGGGGATAACCTCATGCTGTTTGTGGCAGCACAGGCCAGTGGCAGAGTGTTGAACATGATCCTAGTCAAACTCCTCCAGCAAAGCCAGAGGTTTATTACAGGATGACCTACACAGAGATTAAGGTGCCTCCAAGAGTGGTGGAGATTTCTGGAGAACAGAGAGAATACATCTCTGTATCAAAAGCTTTCATGAGTCCAATTAAATGCAAGGATTTTTTCCCACATACCTCAACTAATCAAACTGAAATGACAGGTTGTACTATGAGCACATGAGAATGGTGTTTAGAAATGGGGAAGCAATAAGGGAGAAAGTTTGGGAGAGGAAGAGAGCTGACTGAAGCTAGCGATATAAGGGAGGCAGGATGAGGAAATCATCATGTCCAAGAAGAAATGAAGATGGGTGCACATCTTCAACCTGTGAATCCACAGTGGAGATAGACTGTGGACTGATAGATAGACTGAAGAGTGACTGTGCAAGCAGAAAAGGTAGGAGCACAAATGAAGAAAAACTCTATGGATAGTGAAGGGAAGAACATGACCCTGACAATGATCCAGGATGTGTTACTCTCCAATACTAAGGACAGCCAAGAGGTCACCTGCCTGAAACCATCAATACATTCAGCATGTGCTCCATCATCTGCACATTTAACTTCTCAATCAGAAGTATCTAACCAGACACCAAGTCCCATTTTCTCACTGATGTCACAAGTCACAGGCTCCAGAGAATACACCAATTAATTACTCAATTATATCAAATAATTACTCCCCCTCAGCCAGGGGACAGGGTGATCACACCAAAACAAGACAGTAAAACACTTGCCTGTTTTAACTATAACTAATTGCCCATGTGAATCTGATTACAAAGCTTTATACTGCTCCTCTTGAACAGGTCAGACCCTGAAATTCTGGCTGATTAAAGTGTTTCTGAACCGCTCAAGATGCCTACCATACCTGCAGCCACCAAACACACACAAACAGGATCCACCACATAACAGAGTGAACACACTGTTGGAACTGGAGAGCTGCAATGTGTAACTGAGCAGGTTTTGGCTGGGCAAAGCAGTTTGTGTCTCAAATACCTCATGCTGCTAAATAATAGAGTTGGACTTCCTGTATTAGCCAAGTTGGCGTCCTACAATAGAGATGAGGACATTTTTGCATTTGGCATTTTCTGCTTCTGCACTACATCAAATTTTCCACTGTGGTGTCAGGAGAGATTTCTATCAACTTCCGCTGGAAGGAGCCAGATAAGGACAGCAGCCCTATACCTTTCTTATCTTTATAAAAAGGTTAGTTTGCAAACTGCTGTCGTTTTTTACCAAAGGCAATGCACAGCTCAACAGAACATATATCAAAGTTCCCAGTTATTTCTTCACCTTTTCTGCTGTGCTACCAAAAGGGTGAGCACACGTACAGTCATCACCTGATGTTTGCTGAGAGGTGGTCCCGATCCAAAAAGAACACTTTTGTTTTCTTTATGTTGCCACTGGGGGATACAAGAAGGAAAAGTTCACCAGAGAGATGAACTGAAAGCAACCAGCACTTCTTCCCTGGCTGAGGTTCCCTGATCTGGAAAGATTATTTCAGGTTAGGAATATCTGCAATAAACCCTTTGCCCCAAGAAAAATGTATATAAAAGTGGCTTCTTGAAGGAAAATATTTCTTCTTAAGGTCTTCTCCAATTTCTAACATGAAAAACTGCCTGGAAGCTTGTTCTAATTATACCTCATATTTTGTTCACTCTGTTATTCAACCATAACCACATCCTGCAGACAAAAGCCATCCAAGGCTTGCTCAGAGCAGCAATAGAGATGTGCTATCGCTATTCAAGAGAACTCCCTTCCTAGAAAGAAAGAGAAATTAATATGCACTTTATTTAATAAATGATATCTAGTAATAAATAAGGTCATCTAACAATAATTAGATAATGTCATTTAAAATCTTGACTATCTTTGTCATCACAATTAAAGACCAAGTTTACTGAATATTTTCAAGCATTTGGATTTATCAAAGATGAACAGTAAGATTCTGTTGTTGATGCCTCTTTCCTGAACACCAGCAATAGTATGGGTTCTGTAATTCTAATGTGTCAATATTTACAGGGTGACCAGTTTGTCTAGGGCCACAGAACCCTGAAGGAAGCAGCAGCTTCCTCTGGCAGAACAGCTGGCACAGTTATAAAGCAGCTAAAATATTAAGATGACGTTCTTAATATTGCAAATTTACACACACACTGAAAATCCTTCCAATCTGGTTCCCTTCATACATACCCAAAATAAAACCACCAGGAAACAGACTATTGCATCAAAAGCTTAAAAAAGAAAGGCAAGCTTTTTTGGTTTGCCTATTTCTTCTTTTTCCAAAATCAAATATGCAATGGAAAAATTGGAACTTGGTGTTTGGGAAGCACCAGTTACAAATACCTTTTACCACCCTAATATGGATTGCTCATATACAACAATACGTGGAAAGCTGATAAATGCATAAGCATTCCTGAAATCCAAAACGAGGAAATCCCTCAAAGCACCTAAAAGTGGTTGGGAGCACAGCAGGGATGGATTCTGTGCAAGTTTGGCCCTGCCTTCTTATTGGGGTTACCTGGAGGGCACGGGACACTTGTGGTGCAGGGACAGGAGCTCCCTTTACTTGCATTCTGCCTCATCTGTAGGGGCCATTGGGATAAGTGAAGTTTTTTGTCATGCAACCAGAAAAGACCTTCCTTGTCTGCAGTCTGACTGCGGTGGTTTTTGGTTCACGATGGATACACAGACTGCATTAGAAACAGCATGGCTTTTCCTAAGCACGTACCAGCCTCTTAGTGCACGTTTAACAGAGAAAAAGAGACTCCAAATATCTGATTGTAAGCACTGAAATAGGCTCCCACCATGTTAAAGATGCACAGGAAGGGGGAGGAACTTCTCCTACAGATCCAGGCACTAGAGGAAAGAACCCCGCAGAGCTCAGTTCCAAGATGCAGGATGCAGCTTCCCTCGCTGTTCTGAAGTTTCTTATCTTCTGACTTCTCTTGGCGTGAAGCTGAGAAGCTCCCTGTAGTAACAGGCTGTGAAAACACTCTGACATGAGGCAAACAGATCCAACATTCCTTCTTCTATTCCTTCCCCTTCCAACAGCTGATGGCATGTCTTGGGGAAAGTGCAGGGTGGCCTGGCAGCAGCAGAAAGAACATAGGAATGAAATCTGCTAATATTACTAATTTCTGCTCTCTAAGTTCACCTTCATTAACTCTTTAAATACTACTCTATTCCCTGTGTTCAGGAAGAAATATCTGGCTACAGTCCCTGACATTTCCAGCTACAATGTTCAAATGGATAACTCTTATTTCCCATCATTTTCAGAATGGTAGGAACATGCAAGATCTCACATGAACTAGAAACACAGGGTAAAAAGGACTGAGCAGAGATGTCACTGCTCTGCAATGGTGCTAATGAGTAGCACACCAGCTACGTAGGAGGCAGCTATTGTAGCTGGGGATCCTATCTTGTGTGATGTTCAGTAATGCTCTGTGTCCAAATGTTGGGTATTGTCCTATATAATTCTTTCAATACTGGCTCAAAACAACTAATTCAACAGCTCTGTCCCTTCCAGCTGGAGCCAAGAAGCTGAAGAACAAATATTATGAATGCCTGAATGCTGAGAACAGGCCTCTTCCTTTCTCACCCATCGTCCTCCTGATCCTTCTGTACAGAACAAAGCTGCTCTGCTATGGATGTGTCAATACAACCATTTCCATGACAACAGCCTAGGATGTGCCAAATATAGACATTTGACTTCAACAAACAGAGAAGGAAGAGACACATGACTAGAGGGTGTTCTGCTGCACTGTATTTAAACCCAATTCCTTCCTTATGGCTGTGGGCAAACACTCAAAGAAGAATTAATGGAGGCCCTTTGGGATGCCAGTGCTCTCTCACCACACTTCTGCCACCCATGCTCTCTCCTGCTGCAAAAGGGAGGGAATCAGCTGCCCGGCTTCACCCTAAGTTCTCCAACAGAACCAAACAGCTGAGCATTAACTGCTGATGAAGAAAGATTTAAATTTCATTTCCCACCCTCATTTTGGAAGAGCTGAGGTTCATACACTCGTTTCACTTCACAACTCCTTAAGTCACATCTGAAGGACTCACCAGTTTTCCTCCTCCTAGCCAAGTGAGGTTCACCCAGCAGCAAGCCTCCTGCAGAGCACTGCAAACAGCATCACCCACTGAAGGAACACCATTACAGTGCAGAACATGACTGGAGGCCCTTCTGCAGCTGCTGCCTTACCATAGAATCATCATAGAATGGTTTGGGTTGGAAGATCATCTAGTTCCAACCTCCTGCCATGCCAGGGATGCTGCCTGTTAGGTCAGGTTGCCTAAGACCCCATCCAACCTGGCCTGAACACATGACATGTCATAAGACAAAACATGAGCCCCTTGCTCTTCTTGCCACACTGTGGGACCTCAAGCAGCAACAATCATTCCAGCACAACTAGAGGCACTCAGTGTGGGAACTGCTTGGGCTTTTAACTTCAGTCCATTTAAAAGAGTGAATGGGTACACACAGCTACTGTTACACTGGGAAGATCCACGAAGACGCTTCCAGTCACAGGGCTCTGAGATCCTCAATTAGAGCTATGCAGGGAGCCAGGAAATTCCAACCTGCAGCAGAGCCTGAGCTCTTTCTATGGCCCTTGTAGGGTACTTGAAGCAATGTTCTTGGTTTATGGCCCAGCTCTGTTTTCTTTTTGATTATCTTACAGACAGCACTTAGCAACCCACACAATCCCTTGTATCTAGGCTTTATAGGAGAGGAAAACAGAGCAAGAATGAAGGTAATGTGCCTGCCTGCCACAGAGAGAACACGGAGCTAGTGATTGCCAAAACCCCTTTTCCCCAGCATTTCTATCTACTTCCAGAGTCTGTCCCAAGAAACTCCCAAAGTCTTGCTACCTCAAGTGCTTTGTCAAGAAGCAAGTGGTCAAGATCAGCGTTTACAGGAGAGAGCCCTGCTTTAACTGCCATGTCTTACACTGTGTAAGAACAGTTGTTGGATCCACATCCTTTGAGCACCACAGGCTGAGTGACAAGGAAAGACATTCACAACCAAGGGATGTTCTGTTTAAATGGGGGTTATCCAAGGAATTTACTCACAAGGGCTCATTCTAACAAGCATACTGACCTCTCACATAGATTTCTGGGATTAATAATTAGAGTTCTGCAGCAGTGAAACTGTAGGCTGTTGTGCCCAATATGGCAGGTCCTTTCTGTGCTATGACTTGTTACTTATTGAGTGCTATAAATAGAGAAGCTGAATGAGTCTCAGTGTATACAGTACAGAAACCACATACAAGGCTTGATCAAAGGGCACACAGCCTCAGTGCTTTCTAAAGGTACTTTAGACAAGGCTCCACCTTTGCATAAACTATTAGTGCAACCACATCCCTTTCACGGGCACACCAAAGTCTGGCCTAACATATGCCTGAGGCCGTGGTCCAGCTGGTATCTGACATTACTCTCAGAAAAGCAGAACCAGCACTGCCCAGATGATAACTGCCCCACTTCCCACTGGCGAGCTTCTCAAGTGCAGGAATAGGCAGCAAGAGGCCACAAAAACCCACCACAAACAAATGAACAAAATACATGCAATTCATACCCAGGAAGAATCAAACACTATTCCAGAGGTTTAGGCACCAAACACTGCCTGTACAGGCACATGTCACCAATGAACTGCCAACTACAAGAGCTGCTGCAATTAAGCAACTCTGACCTGTCTTGTCTTCTCAAAGCTTCCTTTCCAGCTGTGTGCTCACCTGATCAATAGGAAGCAACTTCTGACTCCTGCAGTGATCCAACAGTCAGCAAACCCTGGCCCTCAGGACTAAGGCAGGAAAAATTCACTTCTGCTTTGAAAGTTTTCAAAAAATTTCATCTCCCTGTCTGCTTTGCCAAAGAAAGCGCTTGACAGATATAGCTTTGGATATGATACCAATTGCTCCACTACCCACAGGCAGAAAGATGTTCATTAAGGTGGTTAGGACTCAAAAAGACCCAGCGTGTTCTACTCACCCAGAACTCAGGTGACAATCAATGCAAATGAGACTGCAAGGAACATATGGATGTACTGGAATAGGTCCAGCAAAAGGCCAGGCATGGTTAAGGTAATGAAGCACCTGATATACACAGAGAGGCTGAGAGAGGTGGGATTGTTCAGCCTGGAGAAGAGAAGGCTCAGGGGAATCTTGATGTGTATATGTACCTGACGGAAGAGGGTGCAGAAGACAGAGTTAGACTCTGATCAGTGCTGGCCAAAGGAAAAGAAGAAACGGACCTAAACTGAAATACAGTAAATTCTATTCAAATACAGAACTTTTTTACACTAAGGGTGGTTCACAGCCTGAAAGAAGTTGCCCAGAGAGGTTATAGAGTCTCCATTCCTGGAGATGTTCAAACCTCACTGATCATGCACTCCAGGCGACCCTGTTTAGAGCAGGGGAATGGGACTAGACCATCTCCAGAGGTGCCTAAACCATTGAGATTTGGGGTGGGAGGAAGACCTAGTTTAGGCGCCCTGAAGCAAAACCTACAGCTCTCCAGGACTCTGGAAACCAGAGTATGATTAAAGGAAATCGGTGTCAATACAAATCAGCTTCCTTGCAAAGTACAGGGTTGCAGGGGGAGGCAGAGAAGGGAAAAGGATCAATACTCCAACCAGCACAGCAAATCATAAGTCAAGGTGCCATTAAAAACATTAAGTAAGGGCTGGGAAGTAACTGCAAGAAGTTACTCCTGCTCTAATCTGCACACAGCTCGCACCAGGCCAAGGTTCATTTTCCTCTGAGAACTCAGGACTTGCTGAACTGCTCCTTCTTTGCTTGGTGTGATAAAAGATTTGGGTCACAGACAGCTGCACTGGTGCCACTGCAAGTCAGCCAACACCCTAATAGAAGTGTAAAGCATAAGAATAGGTGACAAGTCCTGACAAAGTGGATGGAACAATCTACCTCTTCCCTGTATTTGCACACTATTCCCGTAAAAAACAGAAGTCATCCTCATATTTTATTTTTATTGCAACTGGAAAAACCTTCTCAATCAAGATGCCTTTCTCAAAAATGAAAACTGAGAAAAGGAAAGGCAGCACCTGAGAGGAAGTCAGAATGCCAGGCTGCAGGTCCCAACTTTACACAGAAAATAACCACGTATTTGGCCAAGTAGCCTTTCAGGAATTGACCCAGCAGGGCTCTCACTCTACATTTATGATTTCAGGCATCAAGAATGATTTAGATGAGTCAAGACTAATGACCTGGCCATTATTAATTCAGCATATTTTTAAATAATTTTGTTTGAGTGTCAAGTCACTGGCTTGAAAAGTTGTAACATTTCTTTATCTTACCCTTGGAATGATCTTTTTTTTTTCTTCCAAAAGCTAAATTCTTCAGATCAGAGGAGTTATCTGGATCAGACAATCACAAGTGGCTGCCTAAAAGATGTGTAAGCTGGCCTAAATACAATCACTTTGGAGACCTCCCCAGTGGCTCAGGGATGATGGTCAGCTGGCACTGGGGGCCAGTGTGTGCCCTCACATGAGCCAGAAAAAGCAGCGTGAACACAGGTGAGCATTATACCCCCAACTGTGACCAGAGATGCATAGGAGAAAACCAACGCCCCAGAATTCAGCCTATGCAGAGTATCGATGGTAAAACAGCATGAAATAGGACTGCCAGGCCCTAGATTTACAGCAGTATATAGGCTGTGGTGAAGCTCAGAATTGGGACACAAAATAGCCCAAAATAAATTATTTTGCTTTCTCTAAAGGGAACTGACGGATCCAATCAACAAGTTTCAGTACAGATGGGTTCTGCATATTTTTTAATTTATTCAGGCTTTTAAGGCTGATAAGAATGCCACATTTCAAATTGATCCAAATCCACTGTTTTCAGGGTATTAGTAACGCTGTGTTTTCATAATAAACTCTCTTAAAAGGTTTATTGTCAAAGCTTCTTTCAGGCATGCAGAGTAGGTTTTTGCCCTGAGCAGGATGTACCATCAGTGACCTCACGCTGACACGCAGCTCTGCTCAGAGAGAGGGCCCTCCTGCCAGAGCACCAGTCCAGTCAGCAGGAGCTGAGCCAACTGAGAAGCTACTCAGAGCTCCACACAACAGCTCCAGTATTCAGGCTATCATTCTCTTATCCAGGTCACTCTGTATCATCAGGAACTGAGACACTTTGCATACAGCCATAGAACGAGAGCCACATGAGCAGTTTGCCTGCTGTAGGACTGCAAAACAGGAGCTCAGAGTTCCTTATTCTTGGACCTGCCTACAGCATCCTGCTGTCATCTTCCAGCTGCAGGTACTTCACAATGGAAGCTGAGGTCAGATTCAAACACTGCAGGCGTATGTTTTTTGGATGGACTTTGAGCTGACCACTTCAGTACACAGGGCTGCTGGCTTGTGTGATTCTCTTAGAGCCACATTGTGTCCCAGACTGTGCAGGATAACAGAACATGGTCAGGGACCTGACAGACAGTGAGGGAAATCACACCGGAGACACAGCTCCAGGAGCCCTTGGGGTTCAGCAGATGAGACTGATCCTCACTGCTTGCTGCACCTTACTGCTTCAGATGAACCTTTAGTTTCCAAACAGTTTGGGTTGGGTTTGTTTAAATTCAGTAATCATGCAGACAGCTTTTCCTGCTCCAAACTTGTATATGCCTTGACTAAAGATTACTGCAAGGAATAACCTTATTGACAGCTCCAAGAACAGGGGGCCATAGCCAATTAGTGCATAAGCCCTGTTTGTGGTCTTTCTTTGCTTCTTAAAAGACTTTGTGAACTGCAGTTTCTAAATGCCAAGAATGTCTTTTTGCATGTGCATTTGGGTAGTGATCTTGGCTCATGCATAGCTGAGGGGCTTTCACACCTAGAGTGGAAAGATTTTGTTGGCAGCAGAGAGCCCAGATAGCTTGATCCTACCCATTAAAAACAGATCATTTGGCCTTAATGTTGGGCCTCCAAGAACATCGTCTTTTTGTCTAAATTTTTAAAGACAGACTTCAATAAAAAAAGAGGCTAATTCAAAACAATCTCGTGGAAACTATTTCCATTTGCCATATGGAAAACTCTTGCTATTTCACTCCCACGTAGAAATAAATCTCTGCCAGCTGTTACGAAAACATTGCCAATCTTATCTTTCTTTATTCCCAACATGAAACATTCCAGTGCTGTTAAAATGTTGGGGTTTTTTTTATTATTTTAAAGAAAATTAAAATCAAAGCTCTGCATTTACCTGATGTTCCTGAAACAAAAAACTTATTTTTCAAGTTATTTTATAAATACTTACATGTAATTTACCTTCCAATACAACAGGATGGTACCAAATACCTTAATGGTATATTTGAAATGGATTTCAAATTATTATTAAGGCATTAATTAGATCCTTTAGGAATGGTTCAAAAAGAAGCCTTATCCATTAGTAGATAAGCAAATTTAGAGCCCAAACCTAGAAATGCTTGCTTTCAAGAAACCTCACTGAAAGTTGTGATCATAAGAACACGCAATATCCTACGCTTAACCACTGAACGACTGTATATATACACACATACACTCAAATATGAGGTAAAAAGAGAATTTAACTCAGAGTAAGAACAAGAAGGACATTCAATACAACTGCTTACTCAGTTGCCTTTGGCACTTGGATTCTCTCCTATTCCACTACCACTTGCCAGCCTACATTGTGCTGGAGGCCACAGAATGCAAAAATAAGCTGCAAGTGTGGCTGATGCATTAGAGCTTCCATAAGCACTCCTCGGGATACAGCACAACTTGGAAATGGCTCAGTTGCTCCAGCAAAGCCATTACTCTGTTCTGTACTCCACGGCAAAAAAATGTTACTTGAACTCTTATGAGCCAACGTCTAGTCCAGGGAATCTTTTGCTCCTTGATTAGAAGGGATTGAGAATAACAACAGCAGAGCTCTCTATACCTGCTTAGGCAAACACACCCCGAGGAATATTTGTAGTGAGAGCTGCCAACACTTGGATGTTCACAGAATGTAATCCAAGACAGTTAACCAGGTGCAAACTGAGGTCCTATCAGCTTACACCTGAGCTAATGTCTCACTTTCATGTGCAGACACCACTTTTAAGAGTAGGTTTGTTCAGATGGCACAGGCATTCAGTGTTCAAGAAGATAGCTCATCTTCAGACTTCGGGCTTGCTCAGACCGATACAATGTGCAGTCCAGCACACCCAGCTTGGCCCTAGTATTTTAAGCAAATTACTGAACTAGTTGGTTGGTTTAACAAACCTCAGACTACAAAAGGATTCTGAGATGAAGCAGGACTCTAATTAAATTAGAAGCCTCCACAGATAATTACTGACACTCAGAAGAGGGCTATATTTCTCTAATCCTTCAAAGACACTTCTGGTGATTCACATGAATTGGAGAACAAGACCTTAATAGGGAATAAGCTTAGTTACAGACAAGCTTAGTAAGTGAAAGGACACATCCCAATGGCAAAGGACATGCATGATTGTTACCTACATTGTTTAACTTAACTAAATGCTAAGCAGCAATAGTGAAGCCTCATCATGTGTGGGCAACAATTATACACATTCCTTGTGACCACTGGGCATATACACTATTTGCCAGCACATGTTATAACCTATTTTTTGCTGCTTTTTTTACCTACGTGAACTAGATGCAGATAACCCAAATGAACAAGCACATTCCACAGTTATCCAAGCCTTTGCATGTCTACCCCAATGTAGAGAAAGGAGGGGTCAGATAGACTGGTACCACCTTATTCGTGGTACCACCTTATTCCCCCTTCCATTTGCTCTCTTGGATCACAAAATTTCCTGCTGCAAGAGCAGCGGTGCTGGCAGTATCCAAATCAGGTGGCTTAAGACTGTTTCACTTCCACCTATAAAAATAACAGCAACTGAAATGTAGACATATCCCAAAGAAGTGTTGGTCTGAAATGCTACTCTAAAGGTAACTTAATCTTTGAGGAAATAGTCTTAGAAGTTGTCATGTTTCTCAGCAAAGGAAACGGTGATCACAATTTAAATGTTCTTCATGAGAGTTGTTTTGAAGGCAGAGAAGGAAAAGGATGAAGATGGTGTACCTGTGACACCCAGGGAAGTATCACAGGCAGTGCTCCCAAAGATTTATCTTTCCCCCCTGCAAACACAGCATCAGCAAAGATGGGAATGCTTATCCCTGATAGGCAGGGATCTGTGCCTCATAGGGACATGAGAATAAGCATTTACTCCTTTTGAAACAAAACAAAAAAATCTCAAGGGAAAGTCAACTAAAACTACCACCCCCACTACATTAAAATGTAATTAGAACTCCAGAATAGCTGAACTTACAAAAACTGGTTCTGCTGCAAACAGAGGTACAGGAACATGATTAGACTTTCCAACACCTACATTAACACTATTCTCTATTCCCTTTTATGGAAAAGCATGATGCTAGAGGATAGTTTGCACTGAAAAAATGTTTCTTAAGTGTGCTAAATGTGTTAGGTGGTCAAGTTTACACACACCTAGCATTTAGTGAGATTTCCTTCACTGAAATGAACTCAACCACTTATTAATGTAGATGCCCTCACCATTTGAGTGTGATGCCAAGTCACAGTTCAGCAACACTCAACACATTATTTGGAAGATGTATTTTCCACCTAAGGAATATTTACTTAAGCTTTAGGACAGCTCACTAGTTCAACCAAGAGATGTTAATGTTGTAATTCTTCCTCAAAAGCACAGGATCGCCCTTCGGTAACCACATCAGTCACCATCACAAAGGAATCCACAGAGAGAGAAAAATCAAAGTTAATTTGTTGTTTCTTTTTTTCTTTTTAATTCATCGATTAATTGTTCAGAAGATGAATGGAAGTTATTCTGGCAGGTGACACAGGATTTATGGGGGGGAGGGAGCACACAGGACACATGTTACAGTACAAGCAATGAATCCAGCTGAAACATCCCAGCTCACAATTTACCAAGTTAAGGGTGAATCAGAACAGCAACATGCTGCAGTATGTGCTTTAAGGCACTAACTTTTTCCTCCCTGCTCTCCTCTGGATGCGTTCTGAAGCAATTTGAACCTTAAATCAATCTCCCCTTGTGTGACCTCTAACTCCTGCAGACTGCACGACCTTAGAGAAAGGAGGGTTGGTGGAATTATGCACTGCAGCCCATGAACACAGCTGCAGACATCAGTACCAAAAAGGCAGGGTTGGGGGAAGAAAAAAGGAAAATGAAAGGGCTCAAAAGAAAACCTCTTGCCAAACAAGAAAGACACAAAGCCTTCGCCACAGCTCTGTTACTGGTTCCCTTCTCAGCCACAGCAATGAAATGAATGACTTGGAAAAAAAATTTCTAAAAAACCACAATTTTCGTTTTAAGCTCTGAATGAAGAAAAAAACCTCCACACCCATGTTTCATGTTTTCTTGTTTGCTTAAAGGCCATATTCCCAAGGGCATATCTAAATATTAGGAGCCACAAAACTGTGCAGAGACGCACCCAAGTGTAGCTTGTACAATTAAATTGCTACATATGCACAAATACTTAGAGGATCTCAGGGAAACTATGGCAACCATTAGTCCTCCGGGATGTGATTCCCCCTTTGTCCCCACCTTTCTTTGCTCTTCCAGTCCTTCCCGACTTGGATAAGCAACAGAGTAAACAGAAGTATTAATGAGGTCGGGATTGGACCTGCAACAAAGGATCTGGAAAAGCAAAGAGAGCTGCTCACAGGGTTGAATCTGGAAACATTCTAAAGGAAACAAACTTTTCAGTGGAGTTGTACAACAGAGATGAATGGGATACAGGCAGCATGAGCCTGGGATACAAAGTCTTGCTAGGAAACCAGGCTTAGAGTGTTCATAGTTCCACTGAATCACTTGCTGGAGCACTGTCACAACTGACCTTTAATTTGGATGCCTCATGGTTTTTTGTCCAGCTGAGATATTTAAGGCCTGATTTCCAGAATTGCTGAGCCACTCCAGCTCCCAGTCATTTTCTCACTGGAGAACTGCACAGGACAAACACTTGGAAATTGCTCCTAAGTCTTTAAAAATAGCAAGGCTACTATCTAAGCATCAAACCATATATACCTCTTCTTCTACCCTAAATCATACTTTCAAAAACCTCTCAGGCCCTCTGAGAGGGTTATTGATGCTTGTGAAGTCTCCTGGCATCCTCAAATGAAGAGACTGGTAGAACTGTAAAGCATTCCCTGTTTTCATGTTTATATCTAGCTTCAGGGAGAGAGGCCTCCTCATGTAAGGGACTGTTTATTGACATTTAGACCAAAAATGCCATGCACTGATACTAAAAACCAGTAGAATTTGCTACTCCATACAAGTCTGAAAAATGTTTTTTGCATAGTTGCATTTCAAATGGCATTTGCACAGAAATTCATGCTGTAACAACAGGTCTTTTCTGTTTCAACTGCCACATTTAGCTTCCCCAAAGAAGGTCAACCCCAAACCAAAAGGAATTGTATTTCATTACTGCAGAGGAATATTACTAACCAAAGACAGCTTTTGCCCCTATGAACACGGGAAAACATTACCTGACTTTTCTACACAGGCAATGTCAACACACTGTCGAACATATCCATGTGTAAACACACAAACACACCTGTCTCTCACTCCCTTGAAATCTAAATTGTGTAAAAGAAAACCTCAAATGGCTGCATTCCAATTGTACCTCCCACCTCCCTTTCACCTCCACTTTTCAGTCACTCAAATCTGGTTTATTTCTAATCTTTCTTCTCTGAAATCTTAGACAGCAACAGACTCAGTATGAAGATCCCTGTAGACAAGCTTATGTGCACACTGAGAGAAGAAAAGCTAAACCTTGTCTGCCAAGTCCACCTCTCCAGCCTAAAGGCCATTACGGGAAATGCAGAACCCCTTTAAAACAGAGAAAGAGATTCACTCATCTTCCAGATCTTTTGTGATGCACAGTTGGGCACTTCACAGTGTTTCCACACAGTTCATACTCTTTTTTTCCCCTCCAACTTCTCGGTGTATCACGTACAAAGATGCTGGAGACTCCCAGCTCCTCTGAGGAGATGACAATCCCATGCATTCTAGTTACCATTTCTCTCATGCACTGCCAGCTGCTGTTGCTCCTGTTTTTTGTTGGTTGGTTTAAACAGTGTATTAAACTTTACCATTCAAAAATGTTATTTAGTAGAAGCTTCAAAGAAATCCCACCTCACTGCTTGGACAGCCAATTGACATTAATGACAAGGAGCAATCCTACCACAGCTTTCTCAGTTTAATCCAAAGAATTCTCACAGTGAAGAATCAACACAAAATAAATTTTTCTGAGAGATGTATTGCTTTCAAGGTTTAATCCTAATTCTGACCTGAATTTTGTTAGTAGTTAGAGGTAAACCACTCAGACATCTTTTGCACGTGAGAAGACACCTACTGTAGTATTTCAAGGCAGCAAGGAGTCTGAAGTGCAGTGATCTGCTTTTGTTATTGTATTGATATATCAACACTGTAATTATGAAACTTAATTTGCTCAGTCCTTAGTCTGGTATGTCTCCATACCATTTTCTATTCCATTTCCTCTCATCTCTGCATTTCCTGCTAAATGCATGCAGCATCCACAAAATGACACCATGCCTCACAGCCCTTGGAACAAGACTATTGTGGAAAAAATGAAAGAGCATTTAGAAAAAAGAGACTTGGTCTCAAAGCCTGATTTTGCTATCAACCTTACTTCTTTTATATCACTATACACCACTTGTATCAACTGACCTGATTAAGACCAAGAATGCATCCAGGACAGCTGACAGCAATCCCTCAAACACGGAGGGGACTGAACTACTGCCACAGCCCCACGTGCAACTCTGAGCAGTAGTTTGCAAAAACAGCCTGTGCCAGCACTACTTTGTGCCAATGTCAGAGCTATGCTGGGGATTATTTGCATTCCCACTTACAGACAAAATGAGCCAGCAGATGCTACCGAGACAAAAAAGTGCATCCCCTTGTATTTGTGGCCCAAATCATTCCCCAAAACAGAGCATCAATGGTCTGATCTCACCCTGAGCCTTTTTCCTGCCTCTGGGCTCTCAGGACATAATGTAGGTGTTCAGTGTTTCTTGGCCACCAAAAGCTCTGGGTGTGGGTTGGAAAGTCAGATAGACTGGCCACCCTGCTGTGGTCCTTCCCTGCACAATCGTGCAGTTACTCACACTTCAGCAGAGGATCCAGAGCAGCAATGCAGATTTTATTAAACAGCCTGAAATCTACAGTAGCAGATGGAATTACAAGACCTTTCAATAATTAAAAGTATACATGACTAAAGCAGATTACACAGAACTACACCCTGAATTCTTCCCAAGCCTTGATTCTAGCTGGTAGCACTGAGTGTTTTTACTAAGGAAATGCCAGTCACTGATGGCCTTGAAGGCACTTGTCTGAATTTTTCTAATAGAAGAACTAATTTACTGCAGCTCTACTAAAAATCTCTCTGAACAGCAACAGCTGAACAGCTCAGCAATCATTGGCTGTTACCATCATTGCCAGGCTCCTTTGCCACAGTCACTTGGGAATGAGAAACCTTTACCACGCTTGCGGTTCAAACATTCAAACCCTAAACAGGCACATCAGTGACTAAAAACCAGAATGCCAGGCCGAGTCAAAACAGTTTATATGAACGTGCCTCCAATATCTCTGGTTCAGAAAGGCATTAAATAATGGATAGGAAAACAAAAACTGAACTTGAGCAGCTGGCTCAGGGAACTGCTTTTCCCTCCTTCAGTGCACAGCAGGGCAACCCTACCTAGCCCTCATCTGCTGCACACAGCTTGGACATTTTCTAAAGGCAGCAATACTCTATACTGGAATTCACACAGAGAAATGTCAACTCTAACACTGGGCTCTATATAATTTAAGCTGATATAAGAAATGCTGTTCCAAAAGGCAAGGACACCTTTAATCAGGTAGAAGCTTAAGCACTGTTTCCAAAGCCATTAAGAACCTATTTCTTCCCTTCTGACTTAAGAAGTCTATTAAGGGTCTGTGTTGTTTTGGTTTAGCTGTAAGTCTGCAGGGTGTATAACTAGCAAACACTGAATGTTTTGCTTATTTCTCAAGACTAACAGACTGCATTTCCAAATTATATACTTTTTCCAGAGGGTTTGGTTTGGTTTCTCAAGGTCAGTGCAATATCACAGAGGAGTTTTTTCTTTTTTTTTAAAAAAAAAAGGAAAAATAATTGGAAAAAAAAATAGCCCCTTACCTGTGGCAGAGTGAAGACTCTCCAAGCTCCAGTACCTGGACAGGACGCCTCTCATCCCACCACCACCACACACCACCCCGCTGCTGTCTGAATCAGAACCCGGGGAGAGCCCGGAGCTCCCACTGCTGCTGCAGTTTTCCGCACTGTGTGCCCCGCTGGACTCACTGGGGCACTGCTGGGTCCTCATGCAGGCGGGTGAGAGGGAGAGCCAGGGGCTCTGCTCTGCCGGGGGAGGAAAGGGGCACAGAGCTCCGCAGCTGCTCCCAGGGCAGCGGTACCTGGCAGCGCTGCCCGAGCACTGAGCTGGATTCCTACCCTCCTCTCCGCTTGCCTCGATGCATCCTGACATCATAGGGGTCCACTAAGGAGGCTCCCTCTGTAGCAGCTCAACTGCTTTCAGCTGCGGCTTCCAGCAGCTGATTTTTATTAAAGCCGATTTCAAGGCATGAAAAAAAAGCAAGGGTGAGACAGAGATCTCTCCTCCTAATTTAGCAGAACTGTCAGATTAAAAATAAATAAGTGGAAGTAGTAGAATTTCATGCATTTTAAAAATGCCCAAGTGAGAGAGACCTTGTGTTATCTGCTTCCCCTGAGAACTCAGAAAGGACTTAACATATAAACTAATCATGTTTAGAACTGGCTGCGGCTGCTGCTATTAAAAAACTATTTTTGTAAGTCCTCAAAAAAAGAATTCAAAATGAAATCAAAGCCAGAAAAAGACAGATTGAGATTTGGGGAGGTTGCAGCTGGGAGCTTTGAAAAATCATTTAGCATCCACTCCCAGACTGTAGACCTGGGATGATCCCTATTTCCATATGTGATCTTTGTAAGAGACCTCAGTCCCAACTGAAACAGCATCAATAACTACTTTTTAATTAGAAGGTTTTACATTCTCATTACCTAGCATGATTCAGTGTGTCCCTATAAGAAGGATTCTAAAAGGATAATAGTTTCCTAAGAATGCAGAAATACCTGTGCAGTTTAACAACAGCTTTGAGGCGCCACAGAGGTTTTATGATAAAGGACATTTCTGGGCTGCCACTCTGCTCAAACACCTGCCTTACAATGGCAGATATGTCCAAATATCAAAATAATTTAAGAGTAGCCACGTGGTTTGTACCATGTGCAGGAGAAAACAGTGTGAGACCAGAACTAGATTGCTTCAATGTGAGATTACCCAGGTCAGGTGAGAGTTTGCCAGGTGAGACTCAGGGGTTGGACCAAAATAAAGGAGGAGCTTGGCTCTGCCAGTAAAGCTGGGATAGTGACAGCCACCCACAGTGGGCCACAAAGGAGCAGGTGGGGAAACTCCAAACTGCTTACAGAGTGAACATGTCTGTTTGGCACACAAACCCAAAAACTAGGAGCCTAATTTCACATGAGAACTGAAAATGCTTCTTTTTCTGAATAAGATAATTCTTTCCAAATTAAATAAAGCTACGTTATATGGCCATCACAGCCTGCTTTGACAGAGAGACCTCTTTGACTTTGCCTCACTATCTGTGCAGTATCAGAGTTATTTTATTTCAGTAAGACTTCTGGTTTACTGAATATTTCCTAAAAGAAAAAAATTTCACCCTCCATCACTGCAGAATATTACAAAGCACCCAACTAGTGCTGAACCAACTTTTGAGTCCTTAAATTTTCAGCTATTCTTTAAAAGAAAGGTCTCTGCAGCAATAGCAAAAACAACGTTTCTACAGTGGCCTGTAACAAAATAATGCCTTCAATTATCTTCTGAATGTAACTACTTAGACAAAAATATCTCCTCTAATGCCTTCTAATACAAAAATGGAAACGTGTTCTCGATTTGACTGCAGTAGAACCTCTTCTGCATCTGGTTCTTCCAGGGCCTCCTAGAGCTGCCTGCATTGAAGTACAACTGGAGAGAAACACTTGATCACAATAATGAGGGGGAGGGAAGTTAAGCATTGACCACAAAGATGAATGCAGCTGTTCTTCGGATGTGCAGCACAGGGTGTTGAGAAGAGGAAGGGACAGGGCAGCTCTTCAGATGCGAAAGGCGCTAAGGAGAGGCCACAATTCAGTCCTGATTGTCTCTTGCTCCTTGCAATCCCTGCTTGGTGCATGAGAAGTGAGGAAACTCTATGAACCTGTTTCTCTCGCTGACTGAACTACTGACCCTGACATTATTTACACGGGCTCTGTAGCCACTGCTCTTGCCTGGCACATCTCTGCCCTCCGCCTGCTTACACCACTCCACCCGTTCTCTGCTAATCCTCCCCCTCTCTGCTCCAAATGCTCTCTGAAAATGCCAGAGACACCGGTGCTGAAGGTGCTGCAGTGTTATGTATAGTGCATTTATGTACTGGAGAGGTATATTTTTTAATAGAATGCAAAGAGGAAAAATACTACAAAGCAAAGTTGTGGAAAGCAAATATTGTATCACAGTTTAAGCCTGCAACTCATCACAGAAAGATCCCATCTGACTATAGGTTTTTTTATTTTCTTGTTAAACTTACAGAGAGATTTTCTTCTGTGACACTAGAGAGAGAAGTTGTCTAAAGTTGATGTAGCAGCAGCTGACTCCAACTACAGATTAAGGATCTCACTGCACAGCCTGGTCAAGGGAGTCAAGCTAGACTGAGCTTTGCACAGCCCAATCATAAATATCTGTTGGGTTTTTTAGCCTCTGTTGGGTACTCTGTAGTCTCACAGCTTTGAACGGTGATTGCCAGAATCATTCAGGATTTGCTAGGATCTTCTTCGCTCTTTGCCCCATGAAAAGTTTTTATTGGTGTGCTAAATCTTTCACCTCAGTAACTAATAAGACCAATCCCACTCAACCTGCTCAGACAAACTTTCAGGAACTCAGCCACCACTGGGCCCAGCTTCTCAGGCTGGAAGAAAACCTTTGAGTGAGGACATGTTACCACTGACCTCTCAGAGCGCAAATGTTTGTGGCTGTGCTTAAACAGAATCAAGATTGACACAGTGGGTCTAATCTTTCTGTGATTAAGACATGAAGTGAAAAACATGCAGTAGGCAACATGATTATTTTTTAGCCACTTAAATTCAATTACACTTGTATGGATTAATGAGGATGGAATGGACATTTCATGCTACAGCTACAATGATACACATCTGGGAACTTGCATACCACTTTCTTCTGTGTCCCTTCAAGAATTAAAATGACAAAACCGGAATAAATAGCTCGGCTTGTTATTTTGCTGAACTACAGGACTGCTAAATATTTATAAGACATAATGAAGTCCTGTTTTTGAGCTAACATTTTCCCTCTAGAACAGATTTCTCCAGTGGCTGTCAAACATCTTCACGTTAGCTGTTGCCAAATGTGAGTTTAACAGCCCATCTATAGCTGGGAAAAGAAGATGAAAGTTGGCCACATGATGCTGAGTAAACAAACAGTCCCTTTTGCCTCTGAGAAATACTTTCCGCTACACCAGGGAGGCCAGAGGATAACTCAGTATCACTAAATGGTCACTGTTTTCCAGACTATCCACAAAAGATTCAGCCTTTGAGAACTTGGCTGGCCTATTCTTGTTGCAAGATTTCCAAGGCCACCAGTATGTTCATCAGTGCACATCAGCCACAATGAGTTCATTCCTCTTTGGCTGGCACAACCAACACCAGCACTGTGGTGTAATTCCAGGGCATCTCTTGTAGACATTTGATAGCAGGAAACCGAAAGTGTTTAAGTCTGACAAGATTCATGGAAAGTTGCCAAGAAGATCTGGTCTGCATTTAAATAATGATTTTAAGCAATACAGGTTTAAGATCTGTTCTAGCGCAGCTACAAACCTGATCTTGTAATACACCAGTTACAAGTTTCTCCCTCTCTGAGGATATGACAAACCCTGAAGGTTTATGGTCCTATGTGTGTCCCTATCCACAAAAAAAACCAAAACAAATGTTTCACAGATTCTCTGAGAGGCAGCATTGGGAAAACACCTGAGAAGATGTAACGAGCTGGCACAAGAATAGTAAAGTCTCTGGCTGAGATAACAGCAAGAGCAGGAACATCCACAATTTTAGGCAAAGTCTTCAGGTTATAAATAAACAAATATCTGTCTCAGGAGAGAGATGGGGAAGAAGAGGATAGGTATGATAGCCTAAAAGACAAACATGCTGGTCCACTGTTTTAACCCAAAGCCTTGTTTATCCTACTACTGCTCACTCCAGTACATTTTAGGCCCTTCCCTCTCACACCTTTTCTGGTGCAATTCCCGTGTCAAAGGTCTCTAAAGATCTTCAGAAACTGCCAAAAAGCAGAAAAGCATTCCTATATCTACATTAGGAAGTAGCTTGTTTCCTACACTGACAGTAAGGAACATACTGCATGGTACAAATGAAGACATGGGAATAACCTGACAATTAGAAGAAGAGGAGAACTGAAGGGAGACCTCATCACTGTCTACAACTTCATCATGAGGGGAAGAGGAGGGGCAGGCACTGATCTCTGTGGGGACCAGGGACAGGACCCCAGGGAATGGCCTGATGTTGTGTCAGGGGAGGTTTAGGTTGGATCTCAGGAAAAGGTTCTTCCCCAGAGGGTGGTTGGGCACTGAACAGGCTCCCCGGGGCAGTGGGCACAGCACCAAGGCTGACTGAGCTCAAGAAGCATTTAGACAATACTCTGAGGCACATGGTGTGACTCTTGGGGTGTCCTGTGCAGGGCCAAAAGTTAGACTCAATAATCCTTGTGGGTCCCTTCCAACACAGAATATTCTGTGATTCTCTGAATTAAAGGGGAAAGACACTTTATATTCATCAACACTACCCGCTGAAGTGTGTAGCAGCCAGGGAAGCCCTTCCAAAGTGTTTAAACGTTCCCGATGTTTGAACAGGACGGTAAACTTTGCGAACTCTGGGGTGTATGTGTGAGCACAGGGGGTGTCCAGGCTCCATCCCTGCCCGGCGGAGGCTCCAGGCTCAGCCCATCCCGGCGCACACGGCGATGGCACGGCCCTGCTGCGCCGCATTTCACAGGGGCCAGAGCCACCTGCTGGTACCACACGGTTTGTCAGGCCCAGGCACCGCAGGGGCAGGGATAGAGGTTCACACTGTGACTGCTCCCCACTGCTGGGACAGCCAGGTGACAGCCCTGAGCCGGCCTCTTTTCTTCCAGCATGGCATAAAGGCAGAGAGAGCGATGTCTCCGTGCTCTGGTGGCAGCAGCAGATGAGCAGAAGGTAACGAGCACAGCAGACTCAGCATTAAAATTAAACTCTTCTCCCAGCACTCCTGGTATGGTCTAGCTGGGAACAGGCAGCCTCACCTAAGGCAGTAAGTCTGTGCCCAGCTAAGCTCTTGTCCCCAGGTACTGGGGAGGTGCAGGACAGAAGTCTCCCAGCTGTGCATGGCACCTTTTGGGCTGGGGCCTGAAGAACCAGAGAGGCTTATGAAATACTCCATTCCCCACAGTCTCTGCAGCAGTCCCTGCACGAGGTGACCAGGTGCAGACTTTGGCAGTGAGAAATTTATCCATATTTTCAACAAGGAAGTATATAGTACCACTACATATTGCACAGCACTTTCATATCCAGTGTCTTTTATGACTAAAGCATAAACTGGGATCATTAATATAAGCCGTTGTCACCTTGGAGTTAGAAATCTTAAAATTAGATTAAATTAGGTCATCATTTAATTTTATATTTGTTTTACATGATCTACAGCTCTGTCAAAAGCAACAGGTATCACAACAAAGCTGTGCAAGAATCAAAGATTCTGCATTCTGCTGCACTACTGCTGCCTCAAGGACATACCCAGTCCTAAAACTGATCCATCAACTTCAGAGCATTACTTCAGTAATTTGCAGTTTTCTTCTCAGCCACATCCTACCACAGGAAGGACAGGTGCACACATTCATCACCCCCAAAATGCTTCAAATGAAGCCCACAAGCAGCAGCTAAAAGAGATGGCTGTGGCAGAGGAAACTCTGCTTCCTCTCTCCACCATTTTACTCCCACATGAACATGGTTTTGGTGTTGAGAAAAGGATTCTGCTCTGTTTCATTTGTTTTGTTACATTTACTCAGAAATTCTTGAAGTCCAGTCTTAGGCCATGGTATGAAGTTCACTTGTACCTAGCTCAGGAATATTGTGTGAATCATAGATGATTCAGTTGCATGCCCCATTTCTAGACAGCATATAAACACCTACAGCACTGCCAGCTGGTCAGTCCACATACATTTACACCCCTTATTCACCTTTAGAAATTCATACATATTTTTTAACTCCCTCAGGTCTCAGTTGGGAACTACCATGAAATTTGTCTCAGCTGTGACTCTGAATTTACTTCTATGACAGCAGTGCTCAGGGATTTCAGCTGATGTCAGAGATGCACCGACAACTTGACAATGATGGGTTTCCATCTGGGATTTCCAAGGAGTAAAGCTGCAGCTTTTTTAATTCAGCCAAGGAGCTGGTCATAAGCATTGGGGCAGCACCAGATGCTTGTGACAGCAAGTGATCAAAGCCCTCAGTGCTGAGAGAGCAGAGGCAGGGCTCTTGACACCATGATAATAAGTAGTTTGTTTTCGTATTTCCAGATGAAGCCTCATGACTCTGTGCAAGAGTTGTACACAGTGCCAGAAAGCAAACCAGTTTAGCTTGACAAAATATTATGACTCAATATTCGACTCAATGTTATTGTCCCTTGATTAGGTAACTCCAGCAGTGTTTAATCAATGGTACAGAGACCTTCTGAGGCAGAAGTGGCAGCTTGGCACCCAACTGTGGCTGGCTTTTCCTGACTAGATTATGAACCGCCAAACAACTCCTCTGCATTCTGTTTTTCTTATTCTACCCCAAAGTGCTGTGATAGAGATATCTGCAGTGTTTGGGCAGGCACTGTCAGATGGAGAATTTAAAAACCTGGCAAAGATACATCTCCTTGTTTAATAATCCATGCAACTTACATTTTAATTCTGAAAAAGTGTCAGTCATTGGAAATGAAGCAGACACGATACTTCATGAAAATATGGCATACTTGTTCTTTAAGGGGATTTAAAGTACAGGAAACTTGTATCTCTAGAGGCTCATTTAGTTGCTTTGGTGCCTAATTAGCAACTTGAGAGGAGCCTCACCATACCCACCATAGTGCTCTCCAGCAAACACAAAGCAGAGAGCCTGTTTCATCTGCAGAAACCTAATTCAAGAGTGTGATATACACGGCATCATCCCAGGTGAGACTGAGTTCTCCTCAGACAACACAGTGCTGCTACATCAAGCATACCATCATTGCCATGAGAGATTTCTTCTTCACTCAAAAGCTGACCACTGCCTTTAAACACCACCCTGGTTATTTGCTCAGGGAGAAAACAATCCAGAATATGAAAAGCACATGAAAGGTTCAATTCTAAAGCAGGTTCCTGCCCAGACATCATAAATAGGTTAGACTGCACACAAAGCTTCCACACTCAATAAACCAAAGCTTAATGCTCTCATAACTCATGCCCAGCTAAGGCTGGAGTACACACCGGGAGCAGAGATGCGCCGTTTCCAGCCCACGCAGTCCAAGCCTGTCGGAGTGCTCTGGGAAAATGGGTGCAGTTTCAGTGGCAGGATGTCAAAGGCAACAGGAGATGTGATGGATGGACTTATTCCAGCCTGCAACAGGAGAGGAAAAACAAAGGCAACGAACATTAAACTAGTCCTGTGGGACAAAATATAGCACCTCTTTCCACCTCTGGTACCTGCTCATGTAAGTAAGCAGAACATTAGTAGACACACATGGATAATTACAGCTAGAGAGGTTAAAAAACAGTGAGAAGGCAGGAAAATTGCAAGTAATAAGAACAGGAGAAGTGGATAATCAGATACTGGATTCATACTTCACATTCAACCACACACACCTACATTCACAGAATATTTTGCTCCTTCCTAAGTGTTTCTAGTGGGAGGGAAAAGCACATCAATCCAAGTCATCCCCTCAGCTACAGAACTGTTCCTACAGCTTTATAACAAATAGTTCCTGTTCTGGTATTTTAACATGCAAATAAAGCTTTTCCCTTCAGAGATTTATTGGTACCAGTCCCCAGCCATACAGAATGTGGATAACAACATTCTTCTCTTCAGTTAAAGGTACAAATAAGAACTCTTGCTCTCTCCTCTACCTGGCTGATTGATTTTACAAAACTTACAGAACTTTATAAAACTTTGAAAACTCTTTTGAAAACATTGCCAGATCTGAGTGAACTTTAGCTGGTTTAAAGGGGAAAATGTATAGATACATACACATAGCTCATGACCTCTGATATAGAATGTAGCAATTAATGCATAATGCAGGGACACTTTTATCCCCTTTTCCTTCTCTCTCTTCTCCCCCATACCTCCTGTGGCTGGCACACAGAGAAAAACACCAGTGACTGCAGGTGACTGGGAGATCAGCTGGTCAGTAAGCGCTGGTCCCACAGGCATAGCCAGTTTTCATCCCTGTTGCTACGCTCCTTCCTTTTCCTCCTGTGACATTAAGTTACCACATATCCATCCCTCACTGGAGGCAAAAATTTGGTATATTGGTTTACTTAGGTCCAGTAGTTTATCTAGGATCTTTCCTTCTCCCTACCAGCCCACACGATGCCCCATCAGCATAAAGTCTGCTGACTAGCCTTGATGCTGAAGCCTCCTCTTTAGATGGTCATTAGTCAAAACCTCCTTCCAAAACTAAGCAGAACACAATGCCCAAGCAGCTGAGAGTGCTGCTGCTCTGTGCCTGGTTTGCTTTTCTTCCCTGGACTTACTTTCCTAAAACAAAGAGAACATGGCCATTTCCTAAAACAAAGAACACAGTCGATACTTTGGCTCAAATCACCATCTCCTGAGGGATAACGTGAACCCTGTTCAAATTAACCTGAGCAGTGCCTGTTTTTCTAGAAAAGTCATAGCAAAGTCCCAATGGGAACAGATGCTCTTCCAGTGACAATGAAATCAAGCGAGACGACTTACTGGGCCACAGCTCTGAAAATGTCAAGGGTAAAGTTGAGGTTATTTACATGAAAGGTGATAGAAAGCATTATTGTTCTGTGTAAGACTAGAAAGCAGAATCCTGTCCTAGGGCTGTTACAACAAAAATTGCAGGCTTCTTATTAATCCCTGGGACATCAGAGCAAATTTCAGGTACATGCATTATTTGATTCCTACAGCGTGGGAGACAGGCCTATGCAACCCAAAAGGGGGAGAAGAAGCATTTTCAGGGGCATTAGTAATATGTGGGCAGTGTTTTCCACAACCTACAAGGGAGGGGAGGGGAAATGAGGGACCAGAATATAGTACAGACCCTTTTTTTTACATTTTATGCCAGAGGTTCCAGGGAATTATTTCTATGTTCTTATGCACAGCAGTTCAGTCCCTGGCAGAGACATTTACCCTTGTTGTATGTCTGTGCCTTGTCAGGTGCACAACAGAGGGAGACTTTTCTCATTAAATCCCCTTCCAAAGCATGTTCATTACCCTCTTGAAGTGGGTCTGAGGTGCCCACAGTGCTCATAACCATGGTAGCACCCAGCAAAACTTCATTTTCTCTTATTTTGGATATGGTAAAATCATATTTCCAGAAGTCATATTCAGGGCAATAAGCTAAAGATCTGCTTTTCACTGCTTCTCATTTCTCTTTCAAAGTAAAAGAGAGCTTTTTCTGCACAATTCCCCCTCTGGGTATAGCCCCCTGATGGGCCTTTTAGGAATCTCTCTAATTTGGCAGTGCACAAACTGTGCTCGAACAAATGCACATAGAAGCCACGTCTGTGCTCCTATTGCTGTGCACTCAAGAGGCATCAAGCTTAACAGCCAGGGTTTAAGGTTTTGTTGAAACAGGAAAGCACAGGATGGGAACAGACTGACAGTTCAGAGACATCACTACAAATTTTTTGCAAAAATAATTCCCAAAACAGAGCCCATTGCCATTACAGCGTTAAATATGTCAGTGTTTTTGGGCATAGTCTCTGCTCCAGTTAGGGAACTTATACTGCATTAAAAACAAGTAAGAGGAGCCCAGGCTACAGCATGAAACTGGTACCATGTAAAGGGCAAAGCCTGTGGCCAAGCAGAAGAAGGTAGATTCATCCACAGCTATATGAGTTTCACTTCTTCCCCTTGGGGGGGAGGGTGTTATGTTAAGATTTTAAGGTCCAAGATCAGAACCTGCTCAGCTTGTTACTGGTAGCATCTCATTATAAGGGACAGCTGGGTCAAGCTTTGACTGGGAATTTACACAGGCTGTTCCCATTTAAAGCAGTGGAGCAGCTTACTGGACCTAAGCAAAACAAAGACCATTATATAGAATTGTTTAGGACTGGTATTTTAAGTGGTTATTTTTTTAGTTTAGAGGTAGTTTCTTGATTGTTTGTCCATCTCCCTCTGAATTCCAATTGCCAGCCCTCAGAGTAGCCTTATATTTCCACTATACTCATCTGTGTACATTGACCTGAATCATAGAGTAGTACTGGGAATCAGCACTTGAAAAAAATCAAGAATTCCTCCCTGCTTTGCTCTATTAAGTTGTTTCCTCAATGCAGCATTACATCACCTTGTGTGCTGACCTCATCTTGACTTAACACAATGTGACTTGTCACAACAGAAGCCACTCATCCCAAGGCAGCCGTGTGTCAGAAACCATCAGACTTGAAATTTCAGATCTCCAAAGCCCCATACAGTCGCCTTGTTGCAGTCACAAAACCACAGCAGACAATAAACACCTTACAAAGCCGCTTTTGTGATAATTTGTTTCTTCTTATTAAAGGGGATTTAGCATCCTTCTAAAACTGCCCTCAAACACTGCAGCTTGTGACAGCACTCCCATGACACTTGGGAGCATGAATAAGCCTGCACTATTACAGGACTACAGCATTGCAATGGCAGAAAAAAACAACTGGGAAAAGGAACTGGGTGATTACTATCATAAATTAAAAGTACGGGCCAAGAAATGCAGTTATATGGTCATACAGGAAATAGCCCTTGAATCCCAACAGTTCTCTTTATAAACCAGCATTATGCTTTCTTGGCCTGCCCACAAAGATTAAAGTGTCGATAACCTACATAACACAGACTGACAGAAACATAAACCCCAAATCTACCTACATGCTACCAAATATCTTCTGCTTATCTCTATTATCCAGAGAAGAATGAACCAGGAAAGAAACTGAGGCCCCAGAGTGCCCCAGGCAGGTGATTGATAAGGGGGATGTCTCCACGGGCACAGGGGCAGCTGCAAATCATTGTGCAGCTGATGTCGATTTAGAGGTAAGTTTGCACCAGAAAATAGGGGTGGAAATGCTTAAAGGGGAAGCTGTTTTCTGGCAGCATCCAAATGTGCAGTCAGTGAGCAGAGCAGACAGCATTCAAGCTGTGCAATCTGATGGCTCCAGGGGAAGCTATTGAGGGAACTGGTCACTCCTCTCTGAAGCACTAATGGTCTCAGTGCTGGCCAACATGCCCTGCAGCACGGGCTAGATTTCCATCGCTATCCGCTTGTCAAGGAATTGTGAGAAATATTTTTAGCATGTTATACTGATTTCTGTTTATCACCGAGCCTGTGTAAGCCAGGGATTCATTTTCACTACCTTGTATCATCCTGTACAGCACTAAGCACCCAGAACTTTGAACAAGATGCAAAAGTAACCCAATTAAACTTTTTTTTCACCTTAACATCCACAGGCCTCAGGAGCCTTACTCACTGTCTCCAGCACATAGGTACTATGGAGCTGAGCCAGGGAAGCATCCTCACTGAACTGAGCAGGAAACTTCACAGAATCATACCCAGCACCCATCCAAGCAGCAACTGGCAACACGTTGTTCTGAAGAGCCCCACACATACAAAATAGCACAGATTTTTAGTCCCCATCCCTGGGGAGGGAAGAACAGTGGGCAGTTTTTCAGAAACCCTGTTTCTGGAATTGGCCTGGCTTCCTGTCCCAGGTGTCCATCTGCTTCAATGGGAGACTCCCCCAGGCTGGCATGAGGCAGCAGGTTTTCCCTGGGAAAGCTGAGCTATGTCAGGAGAATGTTTCCCCCTCACCATTCACAGAACTATTTGTGCACATAAGTTCAAACACATTCTGAAGTGGTGACAGGACAACTGGGGCCTCAGCTGCCCTCAAACATTGTCATTTTAATGCAAGAGCAAGTAGAAACAGGCAACCAGGACAACAGAGAGAAAGGGAAACAAATACAGACAAAAGACAAAACCAGAAAACCCTGAGGAAAGCTTTTATTTGAGTATCTGCTAGTTGATTTCAAGCTTGATCAGAAATTTTTTCCATCTTACCATGAGATACTGCAAGGAGTATCCCTTAATCTCATGTCCTTTCTCCCCAGAAATTCTTTATTATATGTGAAGGCTACTTTTGGCTCTTGGATACAGATTCATGGCTCTCCCTGAAGGGAACAGACCTTAGCTCTGCATCCAAGAGTAACAGATGCCATCAGTGTGAGTCACAACAGCCACAAAGTTTGTCACAAGCAATCATAAATCTGATCTAAAAGTCTCCCCCAGTGGAGAGGAGAATATTAATGGCTAAAACTCCAATGGCAATGTTCTCTCGAGCACTTCACAGCAGGAATTTGCCTCAGTAAGAATTGTGGAGTTGGCCTCAGATACAAGGGAAATCTTATTTAGAAGACCCTTATTAAGGTTATACAGCAATGCCACAGGGCACAGAATGAGATTGCATCTGTTTAATTTATATTGATTAAAGGAAACTCTGATTTGCTCCCTGCCCTCCCTATGTCTCAGCTCACAGAGCAACCTGATGCTCTTGCATCCTATTTCCAGCATAGCATAGGGCAAGAACTGTGCTTACAGTGACTAAAAAACCCACCACCTTTAGATACCATCACTTATGGACCAGGTTAGTGTTCCCTCAGTCCCCACAGAGTACCGGGCCCACAGAAAAGCTGACAGAAGTGGCACCAGACAAAGTTCAAGGTCAGGAACATGATGACAGCAGAGAGAAGCAGCTGGAGCAGAGAGGAAGACAGTGCCAGAGGATGAGGAGGACGGTGTACGGCTCCTTACTTTTAACGGGTCCCCTGGGAGATGCTGCAATTGAGCCCCTCTCTCTGGCTGTGTCTCCTTCTCTAGCTTCCTTTTTTGGTTCCTCTCCATCCAAACATCATCGAAGCTGAAGCACTTATAGAGGGGTTTAGGTCTCTTCCTCCTCCTCTCTGGAATCTCCTTGGCTTTTTCATCTGGAGCAAGGAAGGAAAGCCTCCAGGCTTTGCTCTCCAGGGTGGAGCCAGGGCGAGGGGATGATGGGACCCGGGGGGGCCTCCTTTTGCGATGGGGAACCCATTTCTTATTTGGCCTCTTTTCAGGTGCCGTTTGACATTGCTGTCTAGACTCCTGTTTTACAAACAGCAGGTGAAAACATAGGGTTTGTTCGATGGAAATGTTGTTTGCTTCAAGTCAGTTTGAACAGAAGATGGCAAAGCACAGTTGTCCAGCTCCAGAACTACTCAGAAGAAAACACTAAGGAGGACTCCACCCTGAAGGAGTAGCTCTGTGATCCTTTGAGAGTGCAATACGTACTCCCTCTGCACAGGGCAGGGCCCTTTTCACTCTCATTCTAGATGGTATATTACAATAACATTACTACTAGGATTTAGGTCACTCTGTCTGTATAATATTATTTACAAAGACAGACAGTATCTCTGAAAATAGGAAAATGACCTCCTGTCTGTCTCTGCTTTTCCGACTGTACTTCAGTTATACAATGTGAAAAGGCTTCCTAGATGCCTGCAGGTCTGATATATCAAGCCCTGTGTTTCCTGATGTGCTCTTTACACTATCCATTTTATTTGCTTGATGCTGGGCCGAGAGTAAAGAATTGAACAGCTTTGCCTTTCATTCTCATTGAGTGGTTGCACAAAATTACAGCTTTTACACTAGAACAGCTGGAAATCAAGTGTGCCCTGAGGCAACCAACCACTATTCCAGGTAGCATCAGTGTTAGAATCGATAATATTTAAGGTGGGAGATACCAACACCGGGGAATGAATGATCTCAGGGGTCTCTTTTCATGACAAAAAAATGCTCTATCCTGACAGTTGTATCTGTCCAGTTTCCCACAGTTCCTTTGAAGAACTCCAATAAAACCAAACTCCAGGCACTTCCTATCTATTCTCAACTAACCAACAATTCCAGGTCAGTTCTTCTTGCCCCTGGTAAGAGATGCCACAGTCTAGAAACAGTAGATGCTGTGAAAAAGGAAAGTGTTTCCTGCTGGTGTTCTGTGCCTAATGCCATCATACTGGAGAGGAGCGAGGAGAACATGCAAATTCCAAAGATGGGACATTTTAGGACAGTTTGCTCTTGCCTGCTGAATAACACAATTATGTAGGTAAAATCATGCCACAAACAGATTAATTTAACATGTAACAAAGGCCCTGATAGATAGGAAAACTGGTAATTGTTCTGTCTTGCTGTTTTCTGCATAAAATCTTTGTCCTGGAGGTAACCTGGAGAATGTTGAGAATGTTAACCACTAGCAGGTACTCAGAGAGGGGCTGCTCTGTGCCCCACCAGGCTAAGAAGAGTTACTTACCAGGGTGGCAGCCAGAGGTGTCCAGGACAGGCTGATGCAGTGCAGTTTGGCACAGCACTGTAACACAGATAAAGCCACACCACTGGAAAAAACACCTGGCCGGGGGCTTGGGGAATATGTACAAATCCCCGTTCTGGAGGGCACGTTGGGAAGTGAACTCAAGAACTTCACAACTGTGCATTTGTTTTGCAATAATGTCTTTTCTATGTGGAACAGAAAAGGAATTTTCTTCAAATCCACTGATAAACTTAATTTTATGATCTCTTTACTAAGCAACATACATTGGGAAGGCCATGCTTAGTGCATAGAGGATAATTGTGCTGGGAAGACTTAACACCGTAAATATACTTTGCCCAATGTCTCTGTTGTATTTTCAGGGATTTCTGAAAAAAAAACAACTTCAGTTACAAAATCCAGGGTGCAGTTCTACTTCATTTCATGAAAATAGAAATAAATAAAGCCCTATCTGCTTTACTAGATTAGATGGTGTGTTTTGAAAGCTGGGACATTTACATTAACTTCTAGGCTCCGGTTACATTTGCCCTATTTCAGATATCATATTTTGCAGCCTCCAGAAGAATCAGGAAAATTAAACTGTTTTTATATAGCTTAGATACCATTTCAATTTTTTATGATTTTCTTTGAATAATTTAATCTAGCAATCAATTTACGTAATTATTTATTTGCTTCTAATGGTTACATTATAGGATGTGGGCTTGCCTGTTCAAGGCTTTACACATGCCACATCTTTCCACTCCTTTCTAGATGTTCTTTTGAGCTATTATTTACGGGTCAGTGATTTTATTCACCCTCTGAGAGGCTTCATCTGTTGACAGCATATATAGTCCAAGTCTCTTGCTTTTCCCCAGGCTGGTGTAACACTGCAGTGTCTTGTCTGGAATGTGGTGTCCTCTATTAGGTTTGTAGGTTAAGCTGATGCCCACGAAAACAAAAGAGTTTCAAGTAAAGCTGAGCACAGAGGGGAATAAAGTAAATTCTCTTCCCCATTTTCCACCAGCATTTCTGGTACTACAGCCCTCACATCTCCAACTGCCACTCCCACACTTCTTTGGATCAGCTAAAAACCCCAAGCCAGTCAACCAAAACACTTTCACTGGGAATATGTGCAGAGAGGTTGGGGCAACTGAGTTTATTTAAGCTCATAAGAGGGCACTGGAGGCAATATAAGGGCAGTCACCAACAACTTTATATTTACATGGATGAGGGATCAAACTCCTCTCAGTTATGCTAGACAATGACACAAGACAGTGGCCAGAAACTGTAGCTTGGAAAGTTCTGCTTGGGCACTAGGAACAAAAAATTCTCCAGGAACATGTTTCCCAGAAAGGTGTTGAAATCATCAGCAGTGGAGGTTTTCAAGACTCGATTAGGCAAAGCCATGGTTTGGTCTATCTGGTGGTGCCATTAGTTGATTATGCTCCTACCAACCATTTGGTTGTTTGTGTCTATACAAAAAATAGGGAGCTTCTATGAAAAAAGTAGGGAGAAACGGGTAGGCTAAGATAATTTTGGAGGGTATCAAAACTTTTGTGTATATTGGGATGTGAGAGACAAAAGGCAACAGCAGCAAAAGCTGTGTGAGGGCTCATTTGAGTAGAACACAAGCAGCCCTCAGCTGTAGAATAGATGAAGCAGTTCTAGATTAGTGAACGCTCTGGAAATTGTCTGCTCAGGGTATGCAGGAGCTCATACCCTCTCTCAAGTGCCACTTTTGACAATCTGCTCAACAAAATTATTCTCCCATTTCTTAATGACAAAACTCATCAGCAACAAAACTGAAAAAGTAGCAAAAGTAGCATGATCAAGGCATGTCCTGGGATCTCAATGACAGCTCAGTCTCAGTCACTCTGGGGGTTGTGCTTAGCCACTGAAAGAGATTCCTAAGCTCCCAGCCACTTTACAACGTGGGAAATCCTCTCTGAGATTAAAAAGCTACCAACAGAGGAAGTATCTGCTTTTGAAGGCTCCAGCCAACCAAGGGATCCCTACTGAAGATACAATCTGTTCTGCGAGATCCAGCCTATGCCAAGGATTTCATGTGTTACCTGGATTAGAAAACAATACAATATGAAAAGGAGACCCTGAGTCCATGGGGGTTTTTTCCTGTTTGCTGTAGAAAAGGCAGAAAAGGAACTCTATCAGCAACCAAAGGGTAGTTAGGGTGACTGCAAAAGACTCATGGTACTTTGAAAGACAGCTACTTATTGTCTAAAGAAAATGATTTTATTTCTTAAAAAGTGACTGCTAGCAATGAGAATTGATTTCTATGTTACCTTTCATGTTGAGAAACTCATTTACTATATACTAGTTACAAGGCTCAATTCTGCCTTAAGAGGTTACCCCCTTTTACCCAGCAAAAAAAATGAAGTTGAACATAGGGTGGTGTCTGTATAATCTGTCTGAGATGTGTTATGTGTTAAAGCTGTTGTGATTACTCCATTTTAGATTTTTGTGGTAAATCCTCCCTTAAAGAGTGTATCAATTCATATAGGCTTGGACAGAAACAGAAAGGATGAGTAGTGCTACCTGTCTCAGACCAAGAGGAATATTAATGTGCCCGTCTAACCAATGTGTTCATTGAGCCATTCAGGAGTTTCACTGGAATTCCTAAGCCATATTAAAACAAAAGACTGCAAACCACACCACCCTCTGATCATTCCCAGACAACAACTCACCTCATCTTGGAGCATGTCACTAATGGAAGAAGCTGTATTTAAGCTGATCTGGGATTGGCTGCTTATGCCACTGTCATCCCTCTGGTATTCGGCGTCCAATGAGTGCACAGAAAGTAAGAGACTACCTCTGGGTTTCAATGTCTTTGGTCTCTCAGGAGCCTCCAAATTGCTTTCAACTCCAGAGCTGTTCCCAAGAGAAATCATGGAAGTGGCACATACTCTTCCAGGGTAACGGAAGGTCCTGTGGTGAGAAGTGGATCGTGGACTCTGCGGTTTAGGACTCATGGGCCTACAAGGCATGTCTTTACCATCGGAATTTGAGTGGTGGGGACATGATGGACTTGACTGACTAAATGCCAACTGCAAGTCAGTGGGGCTAAATGGAGATTTCATCCAGTATTCCTCTAGGGAAGTATTTAAACTGTTGCTGAGAACCTCCTGCTGCTCATCACAGTCGGAACTCTGTGAGTATTTAATGCCCAAGTCATGGGACTGTACTCGTCTTCTCCACATACCTGCAGGTGAAGAGACATCAACAGGTTCCACAGAGCTGTCAAAATAGTTGGAGCCATTATCTGCTTCTGTTTTAAAAAAAGTGTGTCCATTGGAACTACCCTGTCGTTCTACTGATGTTCTCATCACGTGGCCACCAGTTGCACTCAGACCCTCCTGTGTCGGTGATAAACTTGCTAAGACAGGCCTTTTTAGTCCATCTGCCTCTTTGCTTTTTAGAAAAGCTTTCCAGGTGCTCTGGCGAAGTTTGGCTTTCTCCTTTTCATTTTTCAGTGATACTCTCGAACTTTGCTCGGTGTTTTCCTTTTCTGTAGATCTCGACTCAAATAAGCTTGAGAGGGATTTGTGTGCCAAGGCCAACCTTGTCTTGAACTTCTTGCCCTCAGGGGTTTTGTTCCTTTTGTATTCATTTTCAGGGAATGATTTTCTAATCCCAGAGTGCTCCACAAGTTCACCGTCATTGTTTTCAGATGAACCTGAAACGTGTCGATCTGCATATTTGACAGGTCCCAAACAGGGAGAAGTTGAATTCATATCTGTGTCTTCCATCAGTATCCGACCAGAGCCAGAGGCCTTCCTCAGGCTCAATCTGTTGAATAATCCTGGAGGTCTCTCATAGAATAAATCATCATCATCAGAGTACTCAGAGGTGTAACTTTCCTTCCTGTGGAAGACTAAACCAGATGGACAGCTTTTCAAAGACAGTAAACTTGCAGTGTCTTCATCATCTTTCCCAGCTTCCAGCTCTTCTATCTTTGCCTTGCTGCCAAAGAAACTGCTGTTTCCCTGATTTTCTGCTGTGGCAGGCTTAGTTTTCCTGAAAGATGTCATTTTTGAGAATACTAAAAACCTGGAAGCTTTCCCACTATTATCATTCTTTGTTGGCTTCTGCACCGCTTTATAGAGACTGCTGTTACTTCCCAGGATGTGGGATAAATTGTCATCCATTTCCTCGCTGTTGGTGCTGCAGGTACTTATATTATCCAGGCCCAGCATGCAAGTGTTATGGATCTCCCTGTTCACGGACTCATCAAAGACATCAGACACATCTAGACTGAGTGCACTGTCTTTGCTGGGGTTAGCAGTGTCTTCTGCAGCAGAGCCCTGCCTTCCTTCCCTAGGAGAAAGTCCTTCACAAATACCTATTTCTTCCTTTGAGCCATTACAGCCTTCATTTCCTTGCCTGCCTACTCCTTGTTCAGAGACAATGCTGGGCCCTTGGAGGTCATCAGCACCATCTCCCGGACACAAACTGTTTACACTGCTGCTCGTTTCCAGGGTAACTGCACTAATTATATATAAGCCTTCCTCTCTGCCTTGATGTGCTTTGAATTCCTCTTCCTTAGACACTTGGTCATCTCTTGTTCCAGGCTTTCTGAAGCCTGACTTTCTGAACTGTTCTAATTCAAAAGCAGTCTGTGTTCTGCAGGGCTCTTCCTCAGAGACCTTCACACCACCTGCACTGTGTGATTTTATGAGCACTTCTTCACAGGGATCTGTCTGACTTTCTGCACTAAGTGTATCATTGCTCAGTGGTACAGTAACACTCCTCAATTCCACTTCCTCACTTGTTACTGTGGGATTACTACAGGTGAACCCTAAGGAAGAAACTGCATCGTTTTTTTCTCTTTTCTCTTCTGAAACTTCTGGTTTTACTTCAGCTGTATCCCTATCAGGGAGTACCTCTACACTGCCAGGAATGGGATGGGTGGCCAGAATTTGTTCTTTACGGATACAGTTTTCACCAAGAACTCTCTCTGGCTCATCATGAACTTTGTTCACAGTACGAAGAGACATCAAATCCCTCCTCACTACATTTCTCAATCTCTTGGTTACCACTTTAGTAGGAAGGTCATCATTCGGTGTCTTGGACTGCAATCCTTTCTGCTCTACAGAGACTACAATTAGTGCAGGCTTTAACTCTGGAACCCTCATTACATCCCTCCTCTGGCTTATATAATCTGATCTGGGCGTCCTTTCAACAGCAAAGGCACTGTCACTGTCTTCATCCTTTCCTTTATGAGTAGGATGTTCATTTGTTACTAGCTCAGAGTTACTCCTTAAGGCACCAGTTTTGCAACTTGTATTTTGCTTCACTGGCTCTTCATGCTCTGTCCCAGTGTCACTGCCACCTGGTTGTACTGTGGTTTCCAGGAATTTCCAACCAAAGTCAAGATTAGAAGAATGATCTGCCCATCTTTCTCCTGCCACAATCGCCATACCTGACAGTTCTGATTCAAGGCCATTCTCCTTCAAACGTTTTTGGTCTATTCCACTATTGGAAACACAGATTACAGAACAATCCCAATCTCTGTTTTCCACAACAGCAGGAAAACCTACATGAGAAGCTGCAAGGTTCTCAGTGCCACCAGTGCCCAATTCAACATCAGTATCACAGGGGAATCTGCCTGCTCCCAGAGCTCTTTCAGCTTTGTACTCATCACTTTTTATGAGTTCTTCAGCGTTTATGGTCACTGGCTCACAGTCCAGGGCAGAGGAAGTCTGCTTTTGTTTGGGGCTGCAGTCACAAGCATCACCCTGTGTTAAGCTGTCAGCACAGGTACCAACTGGCTCTGGGCTCAGGCCACATGTCTCTGATTTAGAGTGCAAATAATAATCAATGCACTGGGGAGAGCCTGCTGGTTGAGAAACCTGGCACTCCTTTGAGTTTGTGTCAGTATCAAGAAGAGATCTTTTTATGCCAAACTGGCCCTCTATTTTTATTGCTGACTCAGGGCTTACAGGTACCCTTCCTAAGTTTTTCCAAGTGCATTCAAAATCCAACCCTTGAAGATGTATTCTGGAACATGACCATCTGAATTTGTTTGTAAGGTGAATACAGCTCCCCACATATTCTGTCTGGCTTTGAGCACTGATGTTTTCAGGTACACTGTGCCATGTTTTACTTTCTGTAATCTCTGACCTTGTGTGTGGTGGCCGAGATTTTGGTTTGAAGCAACTCTGGTGAAAGAGTGAATCTGATGTCAACATGGTCTCTGAACGTCCATGTTTTATCCTTTTGCCTGTAGTTTCCTCACTGTCAGCTGAATTCCTCCTGCTGCATTTTATACTGGACATAGAATCTAATTCACACTTATAGTCAGATGTCTCAGTGTAACTTTTACAGTTAGGTCCATTTGTTTCAAAATGAAGATTAGGCAAACTACAGCTCGACACTGCATCTGACTGGAAGGAAAATTGCTGTACCTCAGGAAAAATCAAACAATTTTCTGAGTTTGCTTTGAAACAATCAATGCTTAATACTGCAGGATGTTCCCTCTGTCTTGTAACATCATCTTCTGTAGGTACTGAGTTGGTACAGGATTGCACTTTAAAGCTTTCTAACTCTGCTTTATTTTGCAATGCTGCCACAGAACTTCTCTTTGCCTGTGATACAATGTCCTCTTCATGGATTTGGTTCTCTGTGATAGAAATATCACTAGAGAATGTTTGTTCTTCATCACCCAGTTCTTCACCTTCTGCCCTTGCAGACTGTACACAAAATTCAGCCTTGCTTGGTGCTGCTTTTATTTTGTAGGACAATCCGAACTGTATGTGCCGAGTGAATTCTGGCTGCCTGGAGCACTTCAGTCCACGGAAGGTTGTTTCTGCCCTTTCTTTGGGAAAATTACAGCCCAGGGTTTTTTTTTCAGTGAACAGGCAGTTTGAATCCAAGTAAGCGTTCCCAGCTATGTCACTAGAAAGAGATTCTGTATCTGATGCACTCTCATAAGGCTCAGTTTTTACATCTGACAAAGATCCACTCTGATGTGACACGGTCTCAAAATAATCTTCATCTGTTTCTTGGCTGGATCCACGTACCTCCAGCTCTGTTGTGCTTGGGGTAGAAGTACTCAGATCGTCCTCAAACTCCCCTTCACTGATGTAGTTTTCAGCTGGCTCTGGGGTCTGTGAATAAACAGAAAGGAATGCTTTAGCAATGATTTCCCACAGCAGCAGGGTAACATGAATTATTATTAGAAAAGGGACTTCGGAACACAATTAATTTAATACACATTGATGTCTTTGAAAGTTATACTTGATGTTTTACTCATTGATGATCCTGAGGTCTTGGTCTTTCTATTCCTTACTTTTCTTTTCCTTTAATGGTTCTTAAATAATCTTTTTTTATTTCATATGCAATTATACAGAAGCCAAAATTTTACTTTTGGCCATATCTTTCATAGCCCATTACCAAAACACATTTCACATTCAAACACATCAAATGAAAATCATCCCTTGACAGTAGATCTAAAAACTCTAATGAACCCATCTTCAGATCCAAGGAGGAAGTTTATGTGGAAAACCTGAGAAGTCATTGTAAGTGTCTGCATTAGAGAAATCTGGCATAAAAATATGCAGAATAACTGCAGTTGAGTAACCAGATATTACCCATACCAAAGCCTGACCCAAAGGTGAAAGAAGCCTTAGATCTCATTTTCCCAAAGGTTTGTACCAGGAGCATTAAATGTATCAGTTATCAGAGCACATCCAAATCAGTGGCTCAGAGCAGAAAGATCAAACTGTCAATATTAGGAAATGTCTTTGTCCCAGAGAGCTACCCTGGGAGAGCCTCAGTCTTCTTTTCTTCAACCAACAGAAAGTTGTCTGGATATTTCTTAGGACTGAAGCAGATAATGAAATCAAAGCAAGCTTTCAGGAGGTAAAAATAGTACTTGCTGTCTGTCAGCTTCGGGTTCAGCTATTGTCAGAAGTTCTACAAATGTACCCAACAAAGATATTTAGCTGATTCCAGCTTCAGTCCATTAATATCTGGAATGAGATGCCACATAAGTATAAATGGCAGCCTTTAACCCTAACTCTGGATGCTTCTTTAACCAGGTTTTGGTAACAGTCCTCACAACAATCACTGGCACATTTTAAAATCTGAAAAATGAGATAATAAACAATGAAAGACTTTTCTAAATAACAAACAAACCAAAAACCACCACAAGTGAATGGCAGCCATCAAATTAGAACACAAGATCCTTCAGCCTGAGTTGCACATCAGGGTGCTTTGTCACAGAGGAAGTGTGAGTTCTCATATGGGAAGCCAAATTCAAAATCACATCAAAGGATATGTCACAGAGTTTCTGATTCTAGACACCAAAACATAGAGGGTAAATTGGAAAAGGGAAGGCACAAGAGTTATTTCCAAATAGGATCTCAGTAAGAAGACTGGTATTTTCTCTTGACAGAAGAAGGAAAATACAAATTGAATGGAGGAGGGAAGAGGGAGAATTTAGGGCTTTAAACCAAGTCCAAAAATCACTTTCACACCATTAAACCTGACCAAATTGCACTATAGTGGCACATGAGTCACATAACCAGCAGAGCAATATGTCCATTACCGTGTGCAATCAGTGATACATGTAATTGAGTTCCTTTAATAATGTGAAATCCCACTATCACCAGGACAGAAATGCCCAGCACAGAGCAGCATTTCACATGGTGACAGCACAGCACAGAGTGTGAGCGTTGGCTCTCACAGCAGTGACTGCGGCAGCAGCTGCTCACAGTGACAGCACTGCCTCTGCAACACTGTTCTGAACACAGATTTACAGATGGCCATAAACTGAGATAAAAACTGTTCAGGCAAGGAGGAACAAAGTAATGAAGATGACTGACTGTTCTCAAGGATGATTATGAATTAAATTACAAAAAAAATTGGGGCAGAAATCCCTTACAGCCCGTCTATCATTCCAAACACAGTCGTGTCAAGATATTCATACTGTAACCCCTCCCAAATTCATTATTTGTTTTTAATGGATATTACACAAAATTATACATTTAAAGCAAAAGCAGAGGCCCCACAACTGCCTCCATAACTTGTGGGAAATGAGGAAACAACTTCTAGGTAGGAAGGGCACCAATCAGTGTCAACCAGCACTCCTGGACCAGGCCCAAGACTGAACATGTGCCCCAGTGCTGCTGAAGGGAAGAGTCACTGCCAGGATCAGCCTGGGGCCACCTCTGCCAACTGTGCCCTGGGATGGAGTCCCCCTGAGGAGGGAGAGGATGTGGAAGCTTCAGTTCCCACCAAGTCTAGGGAAGTCCTCTGCCTAAGAGACAGGGGAGGCCTAGAGCTGACCTCTAGTAAACTTGACATTCATGAGCTCACTGAACTTCCCCTGGTGACTAGGGAAGAAATCCTAACAGGGCAAACAATGTGCAGATGGTGCCATTTGTACCTTCTTCCACAGGTCTTTGGCTTCTCAGCATCTCCAGGAGGCCAGGCCTTTGCTCTGACCATGTGCTCTGTCATATGTGGTTTTATTTTCTCCCAACCTGTAGTGTGTGTTTTGTTAGGGTTTCTGCAACTACTTCTCATGATGTTTGACTGGGGGGTTAAGGACTCAGAGCATAAGGGGAAAGTTTACAATGGGCTCTGATGTAGCCCTGTGATCCCAACACAGGCAATCACAGGCTCAGGAACTGAGCAGATGTGTGGCAGTGATTCTCAACTAGGCTGCTCATTAGACAACAGTTCCCATGCCTTTAATTTCCATAAGATTACACTGAGAATTTCAAAACACATATGACAGCTTTTTCCTGGGAAGAGTTCTTGAGAAAACCCTCAGCATCCATGGCCAGAGTTGTGTGCTTATACATCTCCTCAATCTCAGAGCAGATAAACAGTTGGAAGAAAGGGCCTGAAATAAATATGAGAAACAACTACCAAAGTAAGGCTTTTGCACTTCACAGACAATAGACAAATAACAGCAAAGCTGCCCCTGCCTGCTGTTCTCTTTCATCTCTTTCACCACCTCTGAAATGTGCTAAGAAAATAGGATGAAGCTGAAGTTACTGATCTGTCCTGTTATCGTTGCATGCAGCCAGGTATTATCATGTCAATCTAAAGTCACCAGAAAAATGAGACTTGTAACTCTGTTGTGTGAAGATCCCTATCTCCATAACATAAGACACCTTCCATCCAAGTTACCCTCATATGTGACATTTGCTCCCACAGGCTCAGTGCTCCTGTCTTGTGAACACTTCTAATTTGGTGGAGAAGTCATGTATCATTTTTTTCTCTAAATCAGATTTGGTATTTGAATAATTTTCTCACACAATATTATATTGTGACAATTGTGAGTTTCATATTGTATCTCCCTAATTTTCTCTGCCTAACAACTAGTAGGATATGTTAAACAGACAATTGTTTTACTTCAACTAGTCTTTTAATTAAGGATTTTATCCTTAAATCTCACAACCACAAAAAAGAATCTGACCATTTATATGGTTTTTGCTTTTACTTTGAATGCAAGTTCCCTAAGCAGGCCTGACTTGCTTTCCCACTAACTTGTGCCTGACTTTAGTTACTACCTCATTTCCAGCTCATGGAACATCACAGAAAAGTTTTTCCCTGAACTCAAGACAACATGAAAGCATTTTCAGTTGATATTTCAAAGGATTCAGACAACTGTTTTCTCCATAGGTGGTGTTGATAACATCAAAATCTTGAGTTGTTATCAATATACATTTCATGACTCTCTTTTCATATCTTGTTTGACCGAAAGGCACAGGCCAGTGTCTTTGATTTGCAGTGTGATGAGACTAAAATGCAGTTCCCATAAACTCAGGTGAGAACAAGCCAGCCATCCTCTCTGCTCAGTGAGCCTCAGCCCTGCTCAGCAGGTAAAGGAAATGTGCAGTTCCCAGGGCAGGCATCACCTACAAAGGGTCTCACCCTGCAGAGTGCTGAGTGCTCTGCACTCCTGCTGATGCAGGTACAGGTGAGCTCAGGGCACTCAGGATTTGGCTGTGCCTACTTCAGTACTTCAGTACTCTGGGTGGTGTTATTTACATGCTCTCTCTCCATCTCTGTCTTTGAGAAGGGTAACATTAATACAGCTAGTTAAAAAGAGTGGGGAGAGAGAAAGATAGACAAAGCTGGTGGGTAAAACTGGCCCTTTCACTGGCAATATAGGCTTGTTAATAAAGCTGCTTCAGGCTCCATTTGTAATGTCATCTAGGGTTACTTGTATTGGTTTAACTTGTGTCCTATATATTTTAAAAATAAGCTGAGTGGAATTGCTGAGTCTCTAAAGCTCCTCATTGCTTTCTCACGGAGGGTAACTGGGTATGAAATTCTGAAATTCTCATGACAGCTAAATGGAAAATACTTGAGGCAATCTAACATGGTAGCACGAAACTCATCCACCCTCAGTGTAATGAGAGCTGTGAAAAGCTGAGCTTTCTTCTACAACCAAGTAGGGTCTTAGGTGGCCTAAATGGGTTTGAAAAATGCTGGTCGTGGAACTGTCATTATTGTCATTATGGATATCCTGAGTTGAGGGTACAGAGGAAAAACCAAAGGTGTGTTCAGTCACAGGACAGAAAGAGCATCCAAAATACCAGTTTATCCTTTTGTGCCTTTGATACACCTCTGCTCATAGAGGTACAGCCTTGGAGAGAGAGAGAGGAATCTGGCCTCCAGGTTTTGGTCTCTCCAATTGGGCTGGCAGAGGTTGCCCAAGGGAATGTCACTTCTAGAAACTTGGATGGTTGTCAGGTTGGAAATGCCTGGAAAGATCTAAGACCACCAAGCCTTTCCAGAAGAACTGCCACAGAAATGGCTTTTCACGAACTAAGTTTTGTTCTTGGATTTAAAGCAAACACAGCACAAAAAGTGTTCCTCTTCACAAGAACTTCTGTCACAGGGTTCAGAAGTGGTTCATGGCACTGATGGAGCACAGCTGCCATCCTAGGGAACCAGTCACACTACCTCAATCACCACAGAGCCATAAAGAAAAAGCCCTTCAAACACATTTGTGGAAAAGATAGAGACTCAGAATTAATGGTCTCAACTTACCTACACTTTTCCATGCTTAAATAAATGCAAAGCCTGAAATCCTTAAAGCAAATTAGATGCCAGTCAGGGTCTGGATTATCATGGAATAAAGAGACACAGGCCTAGCTCAAGGGAACTTTGTGTGGCAAATGAATTTGCATATAAAGGTTTACTCTCAGAAGGGAAAACACAGAATTCTTTGGGAGAGCCCTCCCTCATGCCCAGAGTTGTGTTTTTCAGGGTTCCCATAACACAGAAGCACAAGCTTGTGAAAGCTCTTAAATGACTGGTGGCACAACCAACCCCTCAAAAAAGCTCCCAGTGGGACAGGACTTCAGACAGGAGGCGACAGTGCAAGGTGCAGAGCAGTAGCTGCCACCCACCCAGAATCCCTCTGCACTGATGGACTGCGGCTGGAAAAACAACCCAGCAGAGATTCAGGTTAGAAACTAGAATGAAAACATAATGAAAAGTAGCCACATGAGGTCCCCAAGGCCTCAAATTATCTTCCTGATCAAATCCAGATACCCCAACCCTTTTGTTAAATTGCCTTTATTTACTACTGGCTTGTAAAAATAAACCTTATTACACTTAATGAGGAAGAAGTAGATTTTAAGACATTAACTTCAGACAGAACTTCGGTTTCTCCATCAGCAGAAGAACATGTTTTCTGAACTGTCAGTCATTTCAGTGGATATTATAGGTGCTTCAGATGCTTATAAAGAGCACAGCAGCATGAAGAAGAGCAGATGCAGCACTGTGCCTTGCTGAGGACTGCTAAGCAGTGATGCTGTTGTCAGCAGCAGCTCTGAACCCTCACAGTGATTCTGCTCTGTGCACAAATGGCATTCCACAGGCATTCTAAAGACAGATAAATGAAACCCTCTGCAGGTAGTGAGGAGAGTGCTTTATAGCCACAGAATTATGACTTGCAAAACTTGCAAAACATATTCAGTCTTTTCCTGCAGGACACAAACATTTGCATCTTAACTGCACAAGAGGAAACAAAATTCACAGATGGATGAGTGAAGCAGAACTTCCCCAGGAGGTTCTTACTTCAGTCAATGCAGATATGTACATGCATCCAAAAGCAATTTTGGCACAAAGTCCTCCTGCCGTTTGGTGACACAGATGTTTTGTTAATCATCTATACACAGCAACAGCACTGTTTGCAGGGCTCTCCATCCTTAAGTGGTAACATTTTTATATACAGAATCATTAATATATAAAGGCATTAAAAAAACATATCTCCCTCTTCCACAAAAGATGGATTTTTCATTGTTCCCAAATGGTGCAGTTACTTTTTGCTGAAAGATATCTCAAATCCAGTTGTGTTGATTTGTGAGAACTTGCTCTACACTAATGATTACTGGCACGAGGAACCAACAGCCAGCCATCCACTCATATGTGTCCTGCTCTATTAATATTTAGTGCCTTCACTAGAAAGCCTCTAAACGGTTAAACAGCTCCCAGATCAGCAGGACTAGGTGAGCAATTGCACAAGGCTCTGGCAGCTACCATCCCTGGTGGTAGTGCCAGGTGAAGGCAGGAGGGAGAAGGGGTTGGAGCCAAAGGCAAAACAACACACAGAATCAGTGAAATATCTGAACATCACAACAGCATCTAACTGCCAAAACCTCAGTGCGTCTCCCCCTCCTGCCAGCCTGAGTGCTCTGCTTCTGCTCAGTGTTCCAACAACACAGCCCTGATTAACCTGCCCCAGAGGTCATCTGGGCCTCCACCGTGATGTTGTCTCATGACACTTGATCAGTACAGGACTGCAAGAGCCGAGAAATAGCACAGGCAGTGGGCCCACTGCACTCCACAGAGCTTCTTCGATTCCTTCCAACAAGCCAATTCCAACATAAAACACTTTTATAGCCCGAAGCCAAAGACATTATCTCCCCGTTTGCCGTTAACATTCCTGCTGCCCCTCGTAGCTCAGCAGAAGCGTTGGCCAAGGTGGATCCCAGTGGGTGTGATCTGGGAGCCATCTAGAGGTGACGGAGGCCCCTGGTCGGACACGGTTTGCACAGGGAAACACACACTCCTCTGAACAAACACGAGTTGCAGTTCAATGTCTCACTGTGCTGCAGGGCAAGTGGCTCACCATCAAATTCCTTAGCACTGCTGTAGCTCCAGCCAGACAGGACTGCCAGCAGATGAAGAGGAGAGGCAGTGAGGAGGCATAAAGATTTATGGTGTTAAGTAGAAGATAAATATGCAAAAAATGTTATTTGTACAAGATGATTGCACAAGACTGAAAAGTTCATGGCTCCCTGTATCTTGTATTTGTGGTTTATTTCTTCCATTAAGTTTTACAAATGCGTTTTTATCAAAGCAGCAATATGAGAAAAAATTATTATGAAAACACTTGTAGATTTATTCTCACAAAATGACAACTGATTTGTACCAAAAGAAATCCTTCATTTTAGCAAAGACACTAACTGTGTAAGTTCACCCTTGAAATGTATCAATAATTAACACTGTTACTGTTATGAAATATAAAAACGTCTTTTTTTTTTGTCGACATGACAATATAATACATCAAATAAAATTTGGAATGTGAACAGCTAAAATTCAGACTCCAGCAGCTTCCCTGCTCTCTGACACGATTTGCATTCACTGCACTGCAACACTCCCTCTGCTGGCAAATCTAAAGGACAATATATTGCTTGTTGCTTCACCGTGCTTCTGCATTCAGCACGTGGAAGGCTTATATTGTTAGATTGGTGATTATCTTTCCATGAAAACAGGGATATATTTTGCTTGCTTTATAATACCAGGTCAATACTCCTCCTACCTCACACTCTTCCTCTATATTTAATTAACAGCAAAAAGCTCAGGATGCCCCAGAAAAAGATAATCAGAAGTTACTGTGTTCATGTTGAAGATTCAGTGTAAAGATGGAGCAGGTAACATCGGTGCTCCCATGAGAGGGGGGGCTAAGCCACAGTGAAAATGCATTTTTGAGCTGAAATGGAAATACAGCTCACTTGGCCACAGGGAAGCTCCTGCCTCAGAGCCACGGAGGCAAACATACATCTCCCTCTGTGTAAATGTTACCATTAACCTTTCACTAGGGCAGATGCACCTTTGAGAGGTTGAAGCTGCCTGGTAGAAGCAACACTCAGCCGTGCACAGACCAAAAGTCCTGCCTAGAAACTCTGTGAATCCTCCTTTGAATTCAGGGCCCGTGCTGAACTCTGGTGCTGTGCAGCCCAGGAGCTTCAAGTACTGACATCTTCCAAACAGTGGATGTTTGTGTACTCTTCAAAAGATCGTTCTGTCCTGCTACTCTCTGCTGAACAAACACAGCACCCACAGTTAGTTTCCCCCCAGGGTGTTTAAGGGCATGTTTGACCACTTTGCTGAGGGGGAACCTTTAGGCTTCCTGGTGAAAGAAGTGGAGGCTTCTGCTCTAGAAGACCAGGCAGCGAGTGCTGTGGTGCTGTGTCCTCCCACTGTAACCCTGTTGCAATCACATTTTTGTGAGTACACTTTAGAGCAGACATATTTACCTTTTTGAAATGCAATTCTTTTTTTTCAGAGTGCCATTAAGAAATTACAGAAGGAATGCTGAATCAAAGGAATAAAAGATGGTAAATATTTTAAAGATAGGGCAAACTCCCCTAAAGAAGAAAGCTATTGGAAAAAAACCCCCAAACCTCCATTAAAGACAAACAGTGGCCCAAGAAAGCCTAAGTGTATGTGTGCACATACATGTAGCCACAAGACATCCACTGATATTCCCTCAGTTATCATCAATTCAGTGTTCAAGTATGGGACTACAATGAAATTGGAAGTTCAATGTCATGAGATATATGGTTTGTTTATCTTTCAATCTAAATACTCAGCCCACTTCTAGAACTCCAGGCTTTCTTTGTTTAATCAAGAATTTCAGTCTTCAGAGTTATAATTCAAACTTATAATTAAAAGAGGACTTTGAAGGAAAGGGCTTATATGAAGCCTGGGAAATGCAAGACAATGACTGATACAAAATCCTGCCTTCACTTCGTCCTGCCATCACTGGAAACATTATAACAAATTGCCCTCAGTTTACTCAGCCACTGCAGCTCCCTCTTCATTACGTTGTTTGCTTTTGAACTAATATTTCTGTGGTCATGCTGCTCCTTTTTATCAGCCCTGATGCAATATGATTACACCAAACACCCTTCCTCTGGCACATCCTGCTGCTGAGTTCCTAGATGCTACAAGGCCCATGACCTAACAGTGCTAAGTGCTGGATAAACATGGTGAGAGTGTCTGCCCCATGGTGTTTATACTCTAATTATGCAAGATAAAGAGAGGGAAACAGGGAGAGGGAGGAAGTACTATTTTCATTTACAGATTCTGAGTAAATGACTCGCTATATTTATACCAGAGCATCTGTAGCACAGCCAGGCATTCAATCACCTCAATTCCTGCTCATTATTTTTATCTTTTCCTTTCTCTGTTGAGCCTAATATCTCTCTAAATGTTGAGGTCTCCTCAAACAGAACACTGTAAACGGAGGAGAAAACCCCAAGGACAGTAAGAAAAGAGATGTGACTAAAAGGTATCTATATAAACAGCTGGAGAATTACTGACAGGACAGAAATGCACCTAACACAATTGTAAACACTTTTTTATGACATTTTAAGGAGGAGTGGAATCAAAGTGAAGGCAGAAGTGAGATGGGCATTGAGAGGAAGAAAAAAAGTAGAAAGAAAGAACGAATAGGGAGGAAAAATATCGTATTTTACTTTGCATTGTTGGGGTGAGTTTAATGGGGATCCAAGGGACACTCACTTGAACATGCACATCTATCATGAGATATGAGAACAGAAATATTATTTTTTCATATATCTCAGTCTGAGTTGCCATTACTGCATATTCTTGATAGCTTTAAGTAAGAGCTTTGCTAACAAAGTCAGCCTGGTCTTTGACAGTCAGATAACATTTTTTCCTCCTTTTGTTGTCATTGCACTTCATCTGCAGGTTAACTCCTGTCCATATCACTCCATGTGCATAAAATACATGAGGCTGCCCCTCCTCAACTGGGTTTTAGTGGTTGCTTCTTACACATTTGCCCTGCAGGGTATAACCTGGTCTCTGGACTCTTGGTAATGTTACACAAACAGAAACTCAGTGAACAGGCTTTGCAGCCAGAGGCACCTCTTAAAAACAGACTGGATCAGATCTGAACAGCAAAATGAGGAACATGGGAAGAAGGAGGATTTTCAGACATGGGACAAGGAATAGCTAAGTCTTGCTCATGAGTTCAGGAAGTGAATTGAATCCAGCAAAACTTTGCATCCTCACACCTTATTAGAGTAACTGAGCTGGGCAACATGAGATATTCCAGTACCAACAGTTTGCCCACTCCCTCCCTGCCCTCTCCCCAGTGGCTGAGAAATCTTCTCAACAGTGTTGCAGACCATGGATTCAGCTACGTGAAGTTGAACCATTTGCAAAGACCATTTTTGCCCAGTCTCCACTTCTCTTCCCACATGAAGGGAAGTAGAAAGAGCTATTTACAGGGATTTTAAAGCCTTCACTATAGGCACAAGAACTGCATCTGTGCTAGGCCTGACCTGCAGCTCCTATTCAGTCTCAAACCCTTTCTGTGTTCCACTGTGAGGAAGAGAAAGCCTTTCATGTTGAGTGTCTGCCAAGGCAGCAGACACAGACTGAGGCTGGCATGTACTGCACACATGTGGGACCAAGCCATTCACCTGCTGGGGCTTAGGAAGTGGCTCAGGTGCTTTTTGATGCAGCTACTCAGTATCCAGCTTAATGTCTTACTCCTCCTTTGATCTTGGATACCTGATTTCACCTTTGTTCCTCCTCTGTAAAACAATGGCAACCCCTCCTGACCTCTGAGCTGTGCTGTAAATACCAGATTAAGTGATGGCACAGGGGAATGAAATCTCCTGACTCATGAGATTAATTGAGGTCACATAAATCCTGTTTTATCTTTCAAAATCCACAAGGGTTGTATGCATCTGTGACCAAAAGGTCCCCTTCTCTCTCTGAGGTCCTGCCTTTTCTCAGGAACCCTTTGTCCAGTCATCAAACTTCATTTGATGTCCCTTGATTTGATTTAGATTAGATACACTGACTCACTACATGGGTGAGTTAGTCTAACTACCAGCTGTGCTTTTGCCACAACACCCCTGTTCCATTGGTGTCAACAGCTTCCAGGGATCTTCTGACACTCCCAGCAGCCCACGTGGCTAAAACAATAAATACAGTAGTTACAGTGGCACAGGGAACCTGAGCTTGGCAATGATGAGGCCTCAGCTGGAACCTTCAAGAAAGCTGGATGTATCCTACATTGGGATACGTGGAGCAGGTGGCAGTAGTCGAAAAAAGAACAAGAATGATTTAGGATGGATCATGGGGGAAGATTGAAAGTACAGTGCATAGTCCAGAGAGAGAATACAATGTGAAAACAATCCTTAACTGCTGATACAAGGTGGCAATCTCCTCTCCCAGTGTATGACAGATAAAACACAATTTAAGGGATTTAAATTGAAGCCGATAAGACTGAAGTTAAACAAAATCAATAAAGCATCAACAGTATGAATAATGAAAAACTGGGACAGATTGCCTAGAGGACAGCAGAGAACCACCACTTTATGTCTTTAAGTACAGGTTAGATACACACCTGACAGGAATGACATAGGTAGAGCTGATCTCCAAAGGTAGGACAGATAAGAAGATCTTTTTTGGCTCCTTGTAGCCTTCTAATTCAGTAATTATTATCTTGTAGATGCTTATTCAGTTATTTTACTGCAATACACAGGCCTGGGGGGATACACCATTGTAACAGAGGTGACATAGAAGAGCAGTCATAAGCAAAGAACTCCTGCACCAACCCAGATCTACAAGCAACCCACAATATTCTCTGCAAGTAAATATTAGGTGCAGAGCTCAGAAAGGGTCAAGGAATGTCCACTGAGTAGATGAGAGATCTAGAAAACATGACATATGAGAAAAGACCTGTTCCTTAGCCTAGAGAAAATGTCATAGTGCAAAACAGCACACACCATCTAGTCCTTATAATTTAGGCTTTTTATTTCAAGCCTGTTATTTCAATATGATAAAGAAGACAGCCAAAGGGACAGAAATTGTCCATACCCAAGTCCTTTGGCACAATCCATCCAGGCACCTGTGCTCTACAATCTGAGTTGGGCCTCTGTCTCATGGGAAAATGTACATTACAGTGAAGATTCTTCCACTGGCAGAGAGCATTATACATCTCTAACTAGAATCACAAATTATATCAATTTAGTTCTTCAGATGGAGGAACAGCTCTGTGGTCTGTCATACCTGTGTAATACCAAGGGAGATTCCAGGATTGCAGCAAGTGTTCACTTTGGCTTCCCTACACTTTAGCAATGAAGCAGTAATTTACTTTTTTTCAACAGAAGGAGCAGAAACTGCTGCCTGCAGAAAGTGTTAACTTCAAGAGCATGTCACTCATCGGTTCAGTGGGGAGGACCTGGCTTCCCGTGCTGTAAGGTTAGAGAGAGGGATGGAGGACGTGAGAGAAGTTGCAATAAATCATGACACACACTTTCTCCAACTTGGCAACATGCAGAAAGAAGGAAAAGGTCTTGCAGAAAAAAAAACCAGGGCAGCAGGATTGTGAGCAGAAGGTGGGATGGGTATGGTTATATCAAGTCATTCATTCCTCAGCTGTTCCCAGGCTACCAAACTGCCCCGTGTATCAGCAAATTACTTCATGTATCAGGGAATACAGAGGCAGAGGTGAGAAAGGTCCAGTCACTCAATCCACACCACATTTCCTCACCTAGCCAGTGCTAACTCGAATGCACAGAAAGACAAATCACCTGAAAGACAACACAGTCATTGGTTACAGCCAGCACAGCTTCAGGAGAGGGAAGTCCTGCTTATCCACCTGATTTCCTTTTATGACAAGGTAACCCGCCTAGATGACCAAGGGAAGCCAGTTGATGTAATCTTTTTGGATTTCAGTAAAGCTTTGACAGTGTCTCTCCCAGGATCCTTCTGGACAAACTGTCCAGCCCACAGCTGGATAAACACATCCTGTGCTGGGTGAGCAATTGGCTCACGGGTTGAGCACAGAGGGTAACAGTGACTGGGGTGGTGACTTGTCACTAGAGGGGTTCTGCAGGGCCTGTGCTCTTCAACATCTTCATAAATGACTTGGGCACAGGACTGGAGGGGACACTGAGCATGTTTTCAGGAGACACAAAACTGGGAGGAGCTGTTGATTCCCTCGAAGGCAGGGAGGCCCTGCAGAGAGACCTCAACAGATCAGAGGGCTGGGAATCACCAACAAGGGGAAGTGCTGGATTCTGCCCCTGGGATGGGGCAACCCTGGATGTACGGACAGACTGGGAATGAGAGGCTGGAAAGCAGTGCCAGGGAAGGGCCCTGGGGTCCTGGTCAATGGCCAGTTGTCCATGAGTCAGCAGTGCCCTGGCAGCCAGGAGGGCCAACCCTGTCCTGGGGGCATCAGGCTCAGCTTCGCCGGCCGGGCCAGGGAGGGGATTGTCCCGCTCTGCTCTGCCCTGGGGCGGCCTCACCTCAACATTGGAGCAGTTTTGGGTGCCACAATACGAGAAGGATATTAAGCCATTAGAGAGTGTCCAAAGGAGGCAACGAGGATGGTGAAGGGCCTTGATTTGAAGCCGTGTGAGGACACTGAGGGCACTTGGTGTGTTCAGCTGGAGAAGAGGAGATTGAGGGGAGACCTCATTGCAGTTAAAACTTCCTAATGAGGGGCAGAGGAGGGGCAGGCTCTGATCTCTGTTCTATGGGGACCAGTGACAGAACCTGAGGGAACGGCCTGAAGTTGTGTCAGGGGAGGTTTAGGTTGGATCTCAGGAAAAGGTTCTTCCCCCAGAGGGTGGTTGGGCACTGACCAGGCTCCCCAGGGCAGTGAGCACAGCAGCAAGGCTACCAGAGCTCAAGGAGCATTTGGATGATCCTCTCAGGGACATGTTGTGACTCTTTGGGATGGTCCTGTGCCGGGCCAGGGGCTGGACTTGATAATTCTCGTAGGTCACTTCCAACTCATCATATTCTGTGATCCTGTGATTTGAAAGCTTATGAGATCAGAGAGCTGTGCATTTTAAGCCAAAACCCAACTTTCAGCAATGTAGAGTCAGGAATACAATAACTAGAGCCTCCTACCTAATGACTTTGCTTGGCACCGCACTGTCTTAAAACTATCACGAGGTGAAAAAAAAACAGTCTTGCAAAAGTTGTGTCTCATTTGATACCCTCTTAAGGTCAGTTCAAGAAAAATGGCACACAGACCTGCACAGACATCCAAAAAGCTGTAAACTTTGGTTAGCAAAACAGAGCTCAACTTTGCTCTTAACCAGAAAGATCAAGTGACATATAAAAGGAAACAAAAAGATGCAAATCATACATTTTCAAATCTTTGAAGATCCTGCTGGCACTGCTTCAGGTCAGAGTACTCACTACAACTCATTTCTCTTCAGTCAGCCTTTTCACTTGCTTCAATGCTGAATATGCAAAGAGTACCAGACATTTTTAACCCCAGGAATAGCACTAATAACAGGCATTAGAGGTACAATATTCAATTGTTCAGGACAGCCTTAACATGTGATTACATTACGGTAGCTAATCACAAATAATTGCCTTAGGGAAGACAGGGCAGCTGTGAGGGGACACAGCTTTCCTGTTCAGCTCATGGCATAGGATTCAGCAAGGACAAGGCAAGCAGTGCTGGGAGAAACATCTCCAAACCACTCACAAACCCTATTTCCTCTTAGTCTTTCAGAGAGGGCCTACTTCAGCTTGCTTCTGTGCAGCCCAGTGATGATTATCTTGTTGGAAAAGAGCCCAATTCCACATAGACTATACTTTGGGTTCTCTTATTTTACTATTACTTCTGCTAACATTTGTCCTTTTATTGGATCTGGCTCCATCAAATTTCCTTATCATTATTCCCTTTCTTCCCAGCCCTGTTGTTTGCTTACACAAATGGTGAGTTCCACTGATCCACCAGAGAGAAATCAAACAGAGGGTGATCAGCAGAATCAAAGATGCTGAAATCACGTCTTTAATGAAAAAGAAACACAAAAATAAAGCCAACCAAATCAAACACACCAAAAAAAAAAGAAAAAGGGAAAAAGAGAAGAGAGGAGCTGATCCTCCTTTCTTCTAACACTATAAAGAAGTAGGAAGTTTAGACTAAAATTGAGCAGAATACTGTGGATAGATGTGGATAGATAGCAGAACATATTTGTGACTTATTTGACAGGTACCTCAGATATAGACTCAACAATATGATGCCCACTGGCCTGCCCCCTTCTTTTTATTTTTAGCTACAGATATCTCTATAAATCTGATGCTCTGTTACACAACCATTCCAAAGAACAAAGGCTATGGATCAGTGGAGGTTTCTACAAATCTTAGCTCTTACAGAAATGAGTTCTATTCCTGTTATAAAGGGTTAAGAAGATTTTATTGAGGCAGTAGACAGCCTCCTTTAGTGGCAAGCTGAAAACTTCATTTAAAACATTATTTCTCTGCCAGTTCCTTTAGTAGAAGCCTCTAGCCAACATATCAATACACCAGAACCAAAGCAGACACTGCTCTCACAATTAATAACACCTCACCAAAAGCCTTCCTCCAAGACTTTAGTCTTGCAAAAGCCAAAAAGCAAAAGTCAAGCATGTAACACCATGCAGTCAATAACCTCATTCCAGAGAGGAAAGGTTTTCACTTAAGTGTTCAGATACTGCAGTGTAACCTGGAGGACTGCAATTTAATCTAGAGTTAGGATTCTGCATAAGCAACAGACTCACAGCTCATTCAGGTCCCAGGTGCCCGTGTTCAGTTTTCTGTCACTCTTTCCCAGGCACTTTGCAACCAGCAGCCTACCTGGAATTTCCTGGGGTTTGTATTTGAAATGGCAGGGTATCTCAGCTGCCAGTCCAAGTGCTGCCTCCTCATAACTTGTGTGGATGATATTGGGCTGTGACAACGTGGGATGAATTGATTTTGCTTCTCTTCACTGTGTTTTGTTGAGAGGGCAGGAGATCTTCTCTGTCCCCAGCAGTACCACTGATTACAGCAATTGTTGTTTCTTATGTTCCAGATTTTACTGCCGCTCCAGTTTGCCCACTGCTTTGTCAGAACTGAAATAAACCCAGGGCAAGTCCTCTGCAACACTCTCTCCATCTGTGATCCCAGCTCCACTGCCTGGGCCAGAGTCAAGGTATCAAGTTCCATCAAGAGCTTCTCCCGAATTCGCCGGTCTGCTGCTTTGTCAATGAGCTGATCCAGGATCAGCTCTTCCTGCCAACAGCCAAAAGCACAGACTGATGCCAATTCTTGTAGTGCCGAAGCTTTGCTTGTTGTAAAAGTTCCACCTGGCAGTTGTCCCCACTGCCTGAACTGGAACCTCTGTAATACCACGCTCTGTCTGCCCTTAACCCCTGAAATCTTCTCCATTGTTTCTTCAAAGGTGGTAGCTAAAGCCAAGGTTCTAAAAAAGCCTTTCACATTCAAAGTGAAAGAAGAGTCCTCAAAGAACCTTCAGGTTTCACTCATCTATATCAGCCAAGTGTCCCAATCAGCCAGGAACCTGAGAGATTTCACAGTTCCAGCAATATGTAGGACTTAAAACTGGCAGCAAGATGCAACAGGAACTGCCCAGTCTTTCTTGCTACTGCTGTGTAGGTCCACTGGTATTCCCACTAGTCCTGAACTTGCCACCCAAAAGACTCCTGCCTTCCAGCCCAGGTTGTCTGGCAGGGCAGGAAATGCAGTGCTCCTCCCATGCAGGCAGCAAGGGTGGGGGCAGGTGAGCATAAGAGAAAATTAAATGGGAAGGAAATGAGAAGATGAGATGGAAAGACTGTTTTCCTGCCAGGAAGTTTTTGTTGCATACCCTAAAGCTTGTCAAATGTTTACTGGGAATCAAACACAGACTCCAGGTTTAATGGTTACACAGACATTGCTCACAAGAACTAACAGCACAATCTGCACCAGCAAAACAGTCCCCACATGCCACCAGGACATAAGTGGAAAGTGAGCAGGACCAGAGCAGCAATGAGATAGTGCTGGCAGCCAGGTATGACCTATGTTTGCCTTCACAGAAGCAGGCTGGCAGCTCTTTATTTTTCCATATCTAACAATCATCCCTAACAATCATTCCTCCTGTGCCAGACCCTACGGACCTGTTCCAAAGGGGCACTATTTCACCAGCAGTTCACGGAGCCCGGTCCCACAGCATGGAAGAGCAGCAGGGCTGTAAAAAGACCTTGGTAGGGGCAATTCTTCTTCTCAGGTTGGAGTCTGTGGCTGCCTCCATTTTGCAGCTCTTTTCAGCAGTCACATAGCAGGTACAACTGGAAACACTGCACCTCAAAAGTGTGCCTTGTAGAAAAGATAATGAGAAAGAAGAAGGAGATGTCTTGCTTGCCCTGCATGTTTGTGAATAAATATGTATGGTACTAAAAAACAATTTTTAACTGTTTTTCATATTTTGCTGGGTGTCTGCTGTATCCCAGCCAAAGAGACCTGAGGGATCTGTGCATCCCATCCTGTAATCAGGAAGAAGTAAATGGTTCTTGGAGGCAAATGCCTATATAGGCCAAGACGGTTCATGGTTTTAAGATACCTTTTCTAAATGAACTAACCAACTCAATTAGTTCAGCAGTACTGTTCAATTTTTTAATAGCAGTAACATAAAATAATTTCCTTGGCTAAAAAAGTATTCCTGAGGAAAGCTGGAGAAGTTCATGGACTTACCCATACCTGCCCACTGCCTCACCGTGCCCTTTAACAGGATCATACTAGCTTTTCCAGTAAAGTCTTGGTCACACAACAAGCTTAAGTGGAGGTGGAATGCTGAATTTCTCAACAGCTTTTGCATTTTTCAGAGACTTGAACTTTAAGAGGTTTAAAAAGTATGGTCCTGGCAATTTATTAAAGGAGGATTTAGGTTAAAATTAATCTGGAGAGTCTCAGACCCATTTTTAGCAATAAGATTTACTGTACAGAGATTAATTACACATATTTTGGTTATTGTTATAGGAGAACCCTAAACTTTACCCCACAGGCATAATTTTTCTGCGACTCAAAATTTCCAGTGTCCACTGTTTTTATGGAGTCAGCTGACTTGAAGGTAGTAAGCTAAGTGAAAAAAGGAAATGAAGGTAAACTTCCCAAAAACCTATGCAAAATTTAAAATACTAGAGTGCCTTGAACTGCTTTGCTCAGAACACTCCAGTGTACACTTGTGTTGAAGTCACAAGACTTTTGTCTGAATTCTTGTGAAGTAAAACTCTTAAGAGCTCTTTATTAGAGCTGGACAAAACTATCAGTGAAATATTAGATAATATTAATATATTTTGAAGTTTCAGCCACATAACACATTTTTTAAGGATTCCTTTAGTGGAAACTGCTGTTCATGCATATTGGAGGAATATGAAGAAAAGTTTCCTTTCCCAAAAGATTAGATGACCTAGAAGAATAATTGTGCAGAAGGGAGGCAGAGGAAATGGACTCTGAATCCTACTGCTACAAATCTATTTCTGGTGTGAATGAGACATTCTTTAACATATCAAGCATCTTCACACTGTGTTTCATTCCAGCCTAGGTCAGTCCTCCCCTTATCAGAGGAAGGGAGCTCAGAGACACGATGTGATCTGCTTTAGACAATAAATGAGACAAAGCAAGGGTAGGGAGTCAGGGATTCAGTATTCCATGTCCCTTCCTTCAGTAGCTCACTAAGCCTCCCCACAGCTCTGCTTCTGGAAATGAACACACTTGTCCGAAGGAGTGGAGTCAGGAGCTATTGCCAGCCCAGCTCTTGATAACCAGCCCTACACTTAACAACAACCCTATTTAAAAGACATCTCTGACTGAAGAAGAGCCTGAACTTCAAATTGCTGACAGCTGACAGAATGCTCAGGAGAAGTCTCACAGTATGTTTGCTGTATTTTTATACCTTCTCCTGGACATCTTATTTTAATCACTTGCACAGACAGGATATTGGGCTAAACAGAACAGACTACACATCCATCTGGCCACTGTGGCAGGTTTTTTTTTCTCACTTCACACAGGAGGAAACAAGCTCAAAGAGTATGATGACAAAAAGCAATCTCCTTCACGAAATTTCAAGATGGATAATGTGGAGACCAGAATCTTGGTGCCTCCTTTGGAAAACTTGCCTGTAAAAATGAATGTTTGAAGCCTTTAACTGTGAACTGTGGAAAGTCAAGTAAAGTAATCAGGTTGGGTTAAGATGAAATACATTGCAGAGTGACCTTCAAATCAAGAGCTCTTACCCTCTACACTGTGGTGGGTCAAACACAGGCCATCTGACCTAGGTTCTAAAGTCACTACAAATAACTGGAAATAGTGGTGATGTCCAGAAAGGCTGTCCTGCACACAGAGCCAGGAAACTGTTCATCCCATTGATACAAGTGCTAATTGTGCCCACAGTTCACACAGGCATATCATTGCCAACAGCTGCCCAGTGTTAGGAGCAACACTGAGAGTCGAGAAATGGCCATTCAGGACACTTGGGACACTGACAGTACAACACAGATAAAGTATAAGGAGCTGGCTACACCCTAAACTTCAGTCAGTCTGACTTCACTGTTAAGACACAACTAAGCCACATCATGCCTCATCATGATAAGAAACCTGGTGGGACAGAAATATGTGAAAAAACTTTGCGTAAGATTAAAAACGCTGCACAAATACCATTCTGAAACTTCTCATCTACAAACCATGATGCCATGAGACAAACCCAAGCATTGTTTGGGAGGTGAGAGGCAGATGAGATGCTCCTGCTTTCCATCCCACTCTGCACTCCGTTGACTTGGTAATATAAACAAACATATTATATTACAAAAAGGAAAAAACCCCATCTTAAATGACAAACCCAGTATTTTAGTCAAGTCCTTCCTTTCTATAACTATCCCTTTGCTCTGCACTGGTGTGACTGAACATGAAGTTTTCAACACTAATTACAGCTGCCCTGTATAAGAGGCATTTTCTCTGTCACTGCCGACCCAGTTCTCAGGGACTGCCTGTGTCACTGTTCCAACAGTGACTGCACACTTGCTCATGCACCAGGAGACATCACACTTGAACTAGAAAAACCAGAAACACACAGAAGTGCATTACTGCTGGTGCTGCTGTCACTGATTATAACCAAGAACACTGATGATTCTTTGCCTTCCCTGTAAATAAGGCACTAGGATTTTATAAGTTTGTGATAGAAAATTGAAGAACAAAACCTTTCCTGCAAAAGATTTCCAATTCTATGATGTCTGACCATATTAAACAAGGCTCATGAGTATAACATGATTGGGCAAAAGAAGGTTATACAGACTGGGTGTTGTAGTGGCTGAAAATCACACAGTAGCTAGTACATCTACAGGACTTTCTGGAGACGAAAATTTTCACGTGGATATGTTTATCACTGTATATTCCACTAATAAATCTGCATTTCTTTTTAAATTTACTTGATTTTGTCCTCTTTCATCATCCTCTTTATTTCACCTGCCTTCTCCACGTCAGCAAATTAATTTTGAGGGGTGGATTTAGATGCCATTTGGAGTTGTCACAGGTTGTATCCACAGTCCCCTTGGTTGTAACAGGCTGGTCTTAGTGTGAGCACCATTTCGCCAGTTCTGGCCCAGTAATCCCAGGTATATTATGCAGCCTCACCACTACAGAAGTCTATCCTTCAACCAGCTTGGCTGAGGAGCACCCTCCTCACTTTGCCAGCAACTGAAAGACATTTGTATCTCCATGGCTCAGCAATACACCACTGAAATAATCCTGACCACATCTCCTGGCTTTTTTTCTTCTGCAGGACAGCACTGAGGCACCAACATTTCTGAGCTGTTTCCCATCTTAGGTTGCTGCATTAACTGCTCAATAATTATAGAAGCCAGTATATGGGTTTCACATCAGCCAAGCCTATTATTTCAAGAAATGTCTCTGCCCTCTGCACTCAACGTGGAGCAAGATCATGCTCTCCTGTGTTTTTGTTCCAAGACACAGCACATGAGTAGTATTTGCAAGATCATTGCCTTTATAATCCATACTCAACCAACACTGTTAATATTATGTATTCCTGCCCAGGCATTACAAAGATCATCACAGTAAATAGCATCAGGATTCCATGTGAGTTGGAATAGCAACAGAGGTTTCCCAGTTAAGAAGTCTCAGAGTAAAATTGAGAGTTTGATTTGCCATGAGGCCAGTTCCTCTCTCTATTGGACATTAACTGAAGAAATTACCATGCTGCAGTTTATTGTGGTTTCCAGTAGCATTCCAGATGGCAGGAAGTTGGGTAGGTTATTTTATCAGTTTATACCAGGATCTACAATAAGACAAACTTTTCTATCAGTGCTATTTTGAGGCCAAGTATACTTTGTGAGTACCAAACACAAAGCTCTGCACAGCCAGAAGTTTGTTTCTATGTTGGTTACTTTTAGAATGTGACAAACATCTCCCTTCTATTTGTGGAATGTGGAAAAATGCATGAGGCTTCTCTTGGATGACATATCAAAATCATTACAAATATTCCCCTGTTCCAGATTTAAGCCCTGAGAAAGAGAGCTGTTGGTTTTCAGAGATGCTCATTTCAAGGTTCTCAGCAAGCAGATCTCTCTTTCCAAAGTAGTTAATTCTCTGAGAAGCACTGCAGTCTCTGTGGTGAAAGAATGACACAATATCTACAGGCTAATATCAATGCTTTCCTCATTTTAAATAGTATACTGAGCCAAAAAATATCTTTGAGGTATGTAACTCCTCATGGCATAGACTAAATTTTCAGTGTCTGCTTTTCCCATTTATTGCTTGGCGGAATTCAACAGCCAAGGAGTGAAGTACTTGCCAGATTTTGAGAATGCAACATTTATCCAGTCCCTTGAGGCTTAATCAGGCACAGGGTTACCTGAGCCAGCCATGACACACGTCTACCTGCAGGATTCCTTAGAAAAGACAGACACCCAAGCAGGTGTGAAACCTCAGTGGTATTGGAATGTAAACCAGAAAATCCAATGACTTAAAGCCAAGAAAACTCAGATCAGTCAGATAAAACAGACAAACTCAAAGGGGCTGTAGATGAAGTTTCCCGTGCCCAGTGTCCTTGAAGAGCAAGTCCTTTCTTTAGGGCTTCTTCTCAGTCCAGGAACCCGCAAAGCTGCCAGGGTTATAGTAAACATGAAGGTTTTTCTAGGAAGCACTGTGTATTTTGTGTCATCTCTTAGGTACAGTGGTTTGTCTCTTTGCTTCTCTCCCTGCCATGCCCCAAACTTTACTGGCTGTGTCTCTGCATCCTCCAGCCTTGTCCTCAGCCACACACGTTTGGTTACAGCCCTGCATGAAAGGCATCAGAAAAAAAAACTGCTCCCCCTCCCCAGATCTGCCTCTTAGCATGGAAGTGTCTGCAGGTTTAGGAGCAGCACTAACTTGAAAGATCTGCAAAACAGGACCCTTGATTTCACATGGAACAATGTGACCAGGCACAGGAAGAACACAGTGGGGCAGGGAGGCAGCCTCTGCCACAGCACTGCTTCTGCTGCAGCCAAGATGCTGCTCTGCCTGAAGAAACAGCTCTGAAAGGAGGGGATGTCTGCATTAAACAGAAAAGGAAGACATCTGGGGCCCTATGGAGTCGGAAATTAGTATCTGCAACTATTCAGTAAATAAAAGGAACCAGGTGCTTCAAGAATTTCTTGACAGGTTTCCTCTAGTAAGAATTGTCTTGCTTTGTCAGAAAGGCTAAACTTTGCCTTTAGGAGCAGTGCCTGGAAAGTGAGATACCACAAAGCAGCTTGATTTGCCCTCTCAGCACATACACTGAGCATTAAAATGAACAAGTGAACTTGTTGATTAGAACAAGTCCTAAATGATCAACTGAAAAGGACTTTTTCTAACCACATACTTCACTGAGCATCAACATTAGGAAAGCGGGGAAAATTGCATGTGGCATTTTCTATAGCACAGGCAAATACCCTGCTAAGGCTTCCACTGCAGAACCATGTCAATATTGGTGTATAAAATAAAGATAATGTGATTAAAAGTAAAATTAGATCTGCATAAAATCAACAAGATCAGATTTGGAGAAGGCTGGCATTGTACCTGGATCTCAGTAAACACTGGGAGCTGCAATAGTACCTGCCAAGCTCCTGGAGACTGACTCTACAGTTTGCATTTCATGAACCTCTTGTCCTGGTGACTAAAGCTCACTAGGGAAAATGCTCAGCTCCAACTGAAAGCTGTGGGATTTAAAGAAGGAGGTACTGACAAGATCTAGAGTGATATGTGCATAGGTATAGACACATATATTTCTGATTTATAAACAGAGATTTTGCATCTTAGCAAAGCAGGACAGACAAGATGATTGTGGTGTTCACTAGAGCAGCAGGAACACTAAGAACATGACACCACAGTATGATGTGTTACTGCAGTCCCACAAAGTTTTTCTTATAAGATGTCAAAGCACTTAATATAAATGACCTAAACCTCCTGGAAACAATTCCCACCTTGACAGTGTAAGAGGAGGTCAGTTCTGTTGGTTATAGTTCAGAAATGCCTACAGTACTATAAATCCAGGAGCACCATATCAGTTCAATAGTCTGAACTGAAAATCTGCCTCAACTGTTTTACAATTGCAAGGATTCAATTGGTTTCAAGACTGCAAATATATGGAGCTGGCTCCCAAAAGTGTTGTATTGCCATGAAGATCCATATATGCTAAATGCCTTATCTACTGACTGCAGTAACTCAGTCTGGTATCACTGCATCAAAAGGTGACAGGAGCCATCACTCACATGCAATCCCCCTTTTCTCTTGTCTCATAAGCAAATAATGGATCAGGCCCAGGCAGTATAAGAGCTCATGCCACTAATTACTGCTGAGAAGGAGTAATTTCTACCTACCTCTCTAGATAAAGAAGATTATTGTTCCAGGTCTTCTTCAGTAGCTGCTGGGCCCAGTGTGCCAAGTGATCATCAGACACCTCAGAGAGAGGGACAGCATGGCAAGCTTGGTGCAAATGACTGCCCTAGTGAAACAGTACCCTGTGTTTCACTGAGCTACCACCACGAGCACACTGCTCACCAGAAAGGCAGCAGCTCTGATGAGCAGGCAGATTGTGGCTCCAAAAGTCCTACCTATAAGCTTTTAGAAAATCCTGTTCATTACTCATCAGGCACTTCTCAGTTTCTCAGTGAGTAGGTCTCACAAAAAGTGTGAGTCTGTCGTGCTGGGGAGAGCTGAAAGACCTCCTGAGGTGGGAGAAGCCCCTTCTTTTACTGCTTTAAAATAATAAAAAAAAAAGAATCATGAGGTAATTGTTTGAGGCCTATTTTTACCAATGATTCTTGCACAATTTTGTGGAGATGTCCAATTGAAATGTAGAGTAGTGTTAGGAACAGGAACACTTCAAGTCAGGTAAGGCAAATGTTCAGATTTGTTACCATACAGTGGAATTTGCACCAAGCTTGCAGCACTGAACTAGGTACAAGTGAAGCCTTGCACTCTGAAAGGAGATGCACAGTTTCCCATGTCCCAGTTGCCACTTTTGCCCCTGCCCTCTTTGTTTTCATTAGTCACTGGAATACATGGCCTCTTTCCAAAGCAGAATGCTGTCTGCTTCACTGCTCAACTCTCTGTGCCAAGCTGAGATAAACAATGATTTAACCTCTCCTCTGGGACCCAGGGCAATTTAAAGAACTCAAATTCAGCTGGACTTTGCCAGATTTCCAGCACTACCTTGGCTTGCTACACATCACGCCATAACGCTTCTCTCTGTAACACGAACACAGGGTGAGTGCGACTCTACTGCTGTTCACTTCCATTTGACAGAACAGGACAAAAAAATAGAATATTTTTTTAAAGACATAACCATTGCTGGGAGCAGTCCCAGGATTTCCTGGATATCCTTGCCTCTTTTTTTCATTGTACATATGTACTTGTTTCTCCTGTATCACTTTAAGTGTTGAGAAGGTGAGAAAAAAATCTGACCAAGAAGGAATGATTGCTGCCCTCACAGCAGGTACAGTAAGGCTATAATATTGAAATATTAAGGGATTATGTTCTAACATTCAAGTGCCAAAAGCTGAACATAGAGGGGAAACATCTAAGATGTGCTTTTGCTGGTAATTCAATGAATGACAATTGTTTGGGGGTAAACCTGAAGTTCTTCCTTTTTGTTTTTTTTCATGAGGTAAAAAAAAGACAGAAGAACTTCATTGTTCAGCCTTAATGGGTGTCCCATTATAGAAAACCAGAAGAACCAATATTACTTGCATACTCTACGAACCACAAAATTTATGTCAGGTTTTCCCAGGAAAAAAAATAGTAATGTCAAAAATTAAAGAAAGAAAAGGAGAGTGACAATGATGAAAAAAGAGAAAAGGGAAAGGGAAATGTAGATAGCTATGAGATATTCTCCAGGTTACAGTGTGAGAGACAGTTAAACTCAAAAATAATATGATATTAGTATCAAGATTAATATCAAGATTATCAAGATCAGTGGGAGGATTAATGAACCAGTTGGTCACTTGTGCAGGGCCCGTTCTGAGATCAGTGTGATCAAATGTACATTGAACTTCCACCTTAAGTCTAAGATGTAGCTGCAGAATTTGTGCTGTCAACTTTATCTGCTGTGGTGTAAAACAAGCCGGTGGGGAATTAAGATATAACTGAAACTTGAAAGTGTTAATTTCCACAGATGTTGGATTTTTGAACAAGTCCTTGGCTGTAACATTCTTGCTAGACCTCCCAGAGGACAAGACGACACGTGCAATGTATCCTGGGACATTTAATTTCAAAGCTCTAGGATCAGAAGTTTCACATAACTGAAATGTATGGGGTTATTCTTTTCATTTGAGAAAAAAATCTTAACTGTGCACCAAGCCAACAGCTGGAGAGACGAAACACATTTCCTGTAGAGCAGAAACAAGTACATTCCTTCTATTCCCAACACAGCAGAAGTCAGAGGCCAGAGGCAATTACCAGGCTTGGAAAAGGCTGATGAGTGATGTGTACATGGGAATTTGTGTCTCCAAAGTGATCAGAGACCAATACCTTTCCTTCCCATCTCCATGACTCCATGCAATAGTGACGGGCCTGGGAAGCAAGAGACCAGACATGAGGACCTCGTTAACTTCTTTGGCTGGGGCAAGACTAGAAAGTCTTCAAGAACAGCTCTGCTTCCAGAGTATTGAGGTCAAGATTGTGTTTTGCAGAAAACTTAGCGGTAAGTGCCGAACTCTTGCTGCTGCTGGGGAGGAAACGGTCCAGGAAGGGGAGAGAATTGCACCCTCACAGACCATGAGCTGAAGGAAGTCACCTTTCTCAAGCAGCCTTGAAAGTTCCACCAAATTAAGTATTGCAAGGCAAGCCTGAGCTTTAAGCTGTGACTACTTGGGGAAAAAAGGCCTTGAGAAACAAGAGTGTGAAAACCTTCCCACCCCTATGAGTAACCGTGTAACTGCTATTTCTTTTCTCTCTTCTAAAAGAAAGAGAAGCCTGGCACAATGTTATAAAGATAGACTGAAAACATGTGCTGACTTGGCACCTAGTTGTGTCATACAAATTTTAAGCCACAACAATGCAAACACAGGGAAAAATTGGATACTACTCAGCAATGACAGGGAACATTGCCAAATCAATTAGTGCCCTCCTAATAATTAATCAGGACATCTCATTGAGGGAAGCACATCTTATTTATGGAACCCTTGTACAGTAATCCAACATGAGTTACCACACTGAATGCACAACACTAACCAAATACAACATGAACTTTATAAATCATGCAGCACTATACATTTCGACATACACTCGTATAAATTTACTTAAATCAATGTATGTATTTACTTAAGGATTAGTTTACAGGAATATTAATTTTTGGCACTGCAGTTACTCCTCAGTCTCTCTCAAAAGCATTTTATCCCAATGTGGATGCTAAGATGTAAATTCGTGTCAAAAAAGGAAAGGAAAAACCTTTTCCTTTTCAAAGGACACTTGATGAGTCTCTGTTAGTTCTCCTTGAAATTTTTTTTCTCTGTAAAGTCCTTGTATTTAAGCCTTTCCAGGATGAAGTCTGTGATGCAGAATGCAGCTTCCTATTTTGATAGCATGACTGAAAAACGAGCTTGAGTGCACTTATTACATCTCAGTTTCTCTTCTCCTACAATAGCAACTTACCCTTACTGCATAAGACACCACTTTTTTAAGGACCTTCAGACACAATATCTAGTTGTCAGACAGAAATACATTTCGAGATCTAAAATCTTAGAAAAAATGTGGAAGACTTGCAGGGCATCTTTCTGGCAAACATTAGTACCCTTAAAAGTGCCTCTACGTTCTTGCTGGCACTGCTTCAAATAAAGGCACACTGAGCCATATTTTTTGCTACTACAAATTAGCACAGCTTCTCTGAAACTCTGAACACCTAAAGCTGGACTGTGCCCTGCCCATTGCCTTTAAGCAGTTTTCCTGACATTGCATACACAAACCCACCCATTTCTTACAGACAGCACACGAATGCAGGGAACCTACAAATGCTTTCCCCAAAGCCTCTGCCTCTCCATCACTCATGCACGTAGCCCTGAATCATGGGAAGTGCCCTTCAGGAGTTTCAGTGTGCAATTCCCAGACAAAAACTACAGAGCCTCTGAGCCAGGGTTCTTCTTAGGAGGACCTGTGACTAATGGAAGATTTTATGTTAAAAGAGAAAATCCTGCATTTGTCCCTCATGTTTACATGCAGGGGGGTTGCCTCATAGTAATTTTAAACCTCATACGAGGTTCAGTGGGTGTGTTTTTTCAGTGAGTAGCACTGTGCAATCACCACTATGAAATTAAGGGAGTCCCTCACAAATGAACCCTTTAGAGAAGGCAAGGAGGAAAGTGCTAAGGGTGGGTAAAGGAGAGAAATTAGCAGCTAGTGAAGATTGCTAGAAGATGAATAGCCGTAGCTCAAAAGCAACCAGAGAGAAAGGAAAACAACTTTTGACTCTTCAAATTGAGCTTCTATATGAAGGACTATCTTTAGCCTACAACAAAAAGCAGTGATGAATCAGAGGAAACTGCTTAGACACAGACTCACCACTTGGCACCGTGCAGGAGGTGACATGCTCCGAACTCACCCCCACTCTGCACCACGGGGCCTGTCAATGTGCTGACACCCTGAGAGAAGGCTCATGGGATCTTCCCACTCCCCATCACTCTGGAATGAGGCCTGTCAGGAACTATTTGCTGCCCTGGGGAACCATACCCACAGACCAGATCTACAGTAATCCAACTCAGAAGTAAGGCCAATGCTCACACAGTTTGATTTACCCACGCTTCCTACAAATACACATCCTCAACAAACAGGACAGTAATCTGCTTTATTCACAACAGCAGTTTCCAAGAGCATTGTCCTCTCCACAGTCTCTCTGAGGCACTGTAGTTGTGGTTTTACTTTTGAGTTGAGGTAAAGGTATGTACCCAAAGACATCTGTCCAGTTCCTTGGAAACCTCAAGGGTTTTAGATTATATGAAAATGCAACAATAGCTTGTCATTCCTGTGGCTAATTAACTCCTAAAATGGGTTTTTGTGAAGCTGCTGTTTGCATAACTTCCTTGTGCAAAGCCAGGCTTCTGAAAGTTAGGTTTCCTTATGTGACAGAATTACACTGGCAAGGGCTCAAAATTACTAGAAATAAGCTTTGCTGGTCAAAATGACAAAAAGCAATCCCAGCCCCTATTGTGGTTTATTTAAAAATACAAATAATTAATTGCCCATATTCATTAATTCAGAAAACAAAAAGAAATTGTCAAGCCACTTGAATTTGAAATATTCAATCAGACTGGAGAGTATGAAATGAATGGTACTGGTGCAGTTGAGAAGTGGAAATGCAAGATGAGTGCAGCAGGAAAGAAAACTGAATTCCTTCTGTAGAACTTCCTTCAGTTGTTTGATCAGCTGCACTACCATTCCAAGCAGGGTACTTTGTGTTCAGGCTGGGCCAGAGCCCCATTTCCTCTTAGGAATAGGGACAAGGAAAAAGATTATCTGTCTGAATGCAGGAAGTCTTTGGGAGATAATGAGAGGGTCTAAAGAGGAATATGCTGAACCATCAGAAGATAAAAGAGAGAAAGGAAAATTTTCCACATAGAATAAAGACCAAAGCTTAGGGGTGGGAGTGATCAGCTTCACTGCTCATTCCCCCCAGATCCTCCTCAGCTCCAGGGAAAGCTTCCACTGCAGCACTGGCCACTGCAGAGACTGGAAAGCACCGTGACAGCACTGGTGACAGAGGAAAAGCAGCTCACACTTTAGAAAGCACAAAAGTTAAAAATGGACTGGGAGAGACAATAGTAAGGGAACAAGAACATTTAGGGTTTCTCATTCTACCTTAACATCCTAATTCTCAACATTGGAATGTACTATTTGGTTGGTACAAAAGACCAGGAGCAAAGGACATTCACATTTTCAGCCTTTACCTCTTTAAATATCTTCTATTTACTCTCTTTCAAGGGGGTTCCTCTTCAAAAACAAATTTGAGGATATTGTGTACTTCAGAGTTTAATGCATCAGCTTGTCCTTTTTTAAGAGCTGGATTCAAAGCCCAAGTCCACCTCAAAGAAAACTAAATGTGGGTATTTCATCCTGTTCACTAGTAGCCATCAAAAAAACCCCCAGAACTGCACCGAAGCAGAAATTTCTGCCCAAACAAGTCCCTGAACTGGAAGAACAAGTGTGAGTGCTTTGAAAATGTTTCAGTCCTAAGCAGATGTGAGCAGTCCAGCCAGCACCTGACGGTGGTGCATACAGCACATTCTGCTACCATTAAGTGCTCTGCGTATGATAGAAAGCACAGTGTAGCATAATAAAGAAAACTGAATGAGAGGGAGAGAATTAAACTGCTTATGCTGCCACTTTGTGGTCTGAAACAGCATTTATTGCTCAATGCATCAATCTAGTTTACACAGCCTCCAGACTCTCATAATCCAGCCCAAGTCCTGACATCCTATTCAGAGAGCAGAAAAAGAAAGAATTGATAAGAAATAAAAATGGAAATCAAATCACATGTGAAGAGGCACAAAGCCTGAATTGAAATGCAAGCAACATCAAGTTCCCTAAGAAGGTATTCAACATGGCAGTAATAGTGAATATTTAAAGAAAGTCTTTCTTTATGGCAAAACCACGTTAGCACAAGAACCATGAATTTTACCTTGTTTTTTTCCTTTGTGTGTTTCTTGCTCAGCACCAAGAATATTATGAGCACTTCTGAAGAAAACCTGCACTGAGCTACAGCAGCATTAAGACCAAACGAAGTTATTTAACAGCACTAATGAAAGACTGACTGATCCTGCAAAATATACAGAACTCAGCTTTGTTACCTCTCCATGCTCAGTGGAAGAGACCTCAAAGATTTAATTCTGATGACTGACTGTTAATAACCAAAGCTCAGGCAGTTTCCAGGAGCACTTACTGTACTATATGTACAAACCTTACAGGGGGCACAACTGATCTGCACAAATGGCTGCACAGTTACATCACCTACACAAGACAGAACCCTAAAGCACGTTTAGGGGCAGGAAGGACGCGGTTTTCCTCTCTGCCATGGTTTTTAATCTGTGCCCCAGAAGCAGAGCCCCCCGGGGGCGGTGAGGGAGGGCCGTGCAGGGAGCCCCGGCCAGCAGCAGGTGGAGCCCGGCCACAGGGCGCTCCCGCCCAGGAAAGGATGCCTCCTCCCTCTGCAGTCCTGAGGCTTCTCGCAGCTGAGTCTGACAAGCAGAAGTGGAGAATTGGGTTATTCTGACACAGTAAAATTGTATTTACTTGTGCTAGAGCTGCGTGGTATCGAGAATGAAAAATCCCCCAGCCAGCCACAGACATACCAGAAATCTCACTCCCAGATGTGCAAGGACTTCAGCCCAACAATTTAGACATAAAAGACAATTTAGACATATTTGGAATTTACAGGACCAGAACCTGAATCTCTGGAGAACCTATCAGGCCTAACACCATACATGCTGTACTTCTCTCCTGAGAGACTTCCTCTTCCCTACCTGAGCTCTACAACCAAAGAGGAAAAGGAAGCCAACACTGAGCACGAAAAGGACTTGTTCCTCCCATGCTCAGCTCAGCCCAAGCCTAACGTTCAGGCTCCTGCAGTTTGTGAGTGCCTCCAGTGTCTGTGACAGTCCTCTGTACACCAGCAGTGTCTGCCCAGGTCTGCCAAAGAGATGGAGGCAGAGTGAGCTTTGTCTGGAGCATGAAGAGCAGTAATGAGGAGTCCAGCAATATTTCTGATGTTAAGTTACAGGGGCTCACCAGGGGTTTGATGTTGCTGGGTCCTTGCTTTTCTCCAACACTATCAGATAAGTACATTGCCCTGGCCTGCCAGAGAGAAGGCGACCTTTGTTTTGGAGCCTCGTCCATCATTCTGGAGGTTAAAATCGTAATCCAAAGTGAAACAAAACTGAGCAGCTGAATCAGAGTTCAGTTAGATCAGGCATGTCTCTTGAGTGCAGCCAGTGAGTGTCCCCATCTGCCCAGGAACCCAGATGTGCCTGGGCTGGGGTCTCTACAACACTGGATGGCTCTTCCATCTGACAAAGCACAGTGATGTGTGGAAAAGCTCAAGAGTCAGCCTTGTCTTAGTCTACCCTGGCTTGCTCCTGGTGAAACCTCCAGAGTGGAAAGCCTGTTTATTTAGGCCAGTAAGTGTAATTCAACCTGCTATTTTTTTCCCTTTCCATAGGAAAATACAAGCTTTCTACAACAAGCCCTCTGTCCACAGAGACAGATCTCTTCTCCAGAGTATAGGAAGACACACAGAAGGAAATAGGCACCTTCTGGCACATCAGACACTCAACCATTTCTTTATTCTCCTCTCCCCCCAGCTTACTTTTAGGCTTGCAGTTGCTCTAGGCTCTCTGGACCTCATCTCACCTGTCCATCCCCAAATGTCTCTATTTTCTTTATATCTAGCCTATCCCATAGTAGGCCATCTCAGGCTTCTTTTCTCCTCTTCTGCAGAGAAAGAGGTAACTCATCAGTCCCTGCTCAGCTCCCAGGCTCATATTCTCCCATCTTTCTTCACACTGAGGTGGAGTGTCAGCTTTTCATCACACCTGGAAGCCCTGGAAGGCTCTTGCAGAGACATCAGGGCTCCTGGCCTGCAGGGAAGTTAGGTACTTGAACTTACTCTGTTCTGCATTTTGCCTCATCTGTTTAGACTTAGGTTTTGTCAGTGTTAGAATAGAATCATCAGTAGTACAACCCATACACAGAACAAACTAATGTGACAGCCCTGGCCATAGCAAATTGTTTTTGAGAACCTCACGCTAGTTACAGAGGGCAAAGACAGAAGCAGAGTTCCTCCACTACTTGAACAAGTAATATCTTCCTGTACACACAGAAAGGTTCACACCTGTCATGTGTGGGATGACATCAGCCCACTGGGGAAAGGCAACAATATTCCCAAATGGCAAAATTCTCTCCCTTTGAGTGGCCAAGAAAACTAGATGGAGGAATCATAGAATCATCTAATGGAAGAGACCTTAAAGATCATCTAGTTCCAACATCCCAGCAGGGCTGAGTGTCTGTTTTTCTCCCCAAATACACCAGCTGTTTTACTGAAAGACAATAACTCTCCCTCTGAAAAAGCAGAAAGATAAAATTTTCTAAATTATTGAAGGATAGGGCTTGGCAGGAAGGAAACAGCTTTGGACTGGATCTGTGCAAGTCACAAGTGGTTTAACAGAATTTCAGTTGCTCAAACATTCAACTCCAGGGGAAGTGCATTGGGCATGAAGTTGAAATTCAACACGGAGTAATAATCCCCTAAAGCACAGTGTATATCAAAATACAGCATGTAAAAACATGCAAGACTATGCAACAATACTCCGGAAAAACACTTCCTCAATTTCTAGGATAAATTCAGTCCTTTTGTGGGTCTCCTTCCCAGGTAAGAGAAGTTCACATAGTCCTTACTTTCCAGATATGTATCATCAGCAGGAATATCTTTTCCTATTACTGTAGAAAAGTCCAAACCAAAAATGTGTTCATGGGCAGATACAGCCTTGTTCTGGGTCCACTGTAACAGCTGTGTAGCTGTGAGTGGCAGGAGTAAGCCATAAAGTGAGAGAAACATTTCCTCAGACATCCTGAGGGAGTTGGGAGCTCCAAAGCAAACCACACGCTCAGTGGCTGGGGTTGCAGAGCTCCATCACAACCCAGGGAACAACTCTGCAGCCAAAGCCAGATCAGCACCATTTTTGCCACTCCAACCTCTTTTTTCAGTCATCATTCTTCTTGCAAAGGTAATCACAAGTTGAAATCAAAAGTTTCCCCAGAAATGGGCTGACACAAATATCTAACCCACCGCTCCCTCTGTCACGAGGGAGGCCCTGTAACAGCACCTCTTCCTCTGGCTTCAACCCAGAGCAGCCAAAGCTGATACTTCCTGTCTCCCACTGTTTCCCTGGATCACCTCCAAACTATTCTCCTTTGTTTGCTTTTTCACAGCTTCTCTAAGCTCCAACACCAAACCCGAAGTTTTAGTCTGCTGCTGAAAAAAAGCTTATTGCCCTGTGTCAAATCAGCTGCTCAATCATCATCATGGTGACAACAAGTTATTTGATTAACTATTTCTGGACAGCTGCCATGTGGGATACTGTTCCATTAGGATTTCAGGCAGGATTCCTGCCTATTGTGTTAATTGGCAGAAATGGGCATGTCCATGAAGTTTATCTGCTGGTGGGGTGGCTTTGCCATGCAGAAGTGAGTTCCAGAAGTACAGCTATTCCAGCATGTTAGTATTGCATTCGTCCTGCTATATCTATTTTTACAATATTTACCAAAATAGAAAGGTAGCCTGTCTTCTCTAATTGTGTTTTTAAAAGAGCAGGCTAAAAAACCCCACCCCATATGATTATATTTGGCCTCCAGTCTGTCTTTCCTGAATAGGTCTGACAGTTCCACAACCCCATAAATACTTCTGTTTTCCTGCATCCATCAGTGATACTGTTTCAGTGGCAGCCTGCTCCTTTTCCAAGCAGGGACCACTACATTTCAATGATTGCAGTCTGTAGATTACTCCAATATGCCTCTGCTACTTTAATATACCAATATACCCCTGCAACCTTTATCAGTCATAGGGTCGCAGAAGCAAACCTTCAGAGTATCACCAAGAATCACTTCTCATCCACTATTTACTACTATGTCTTGCTGAAATAGCTAAATTTTGTTGTGACCAATCAATTCCTTACCAGCTAAAACCCCATTATACTCTGTCATGGGCCCACTCACATCAACTCTTACCCTTTCACTTCACAAACCACCCAGAACAAACATATGGAGCTGTCCATAAGTGGAGGGGCCACACCGAGAACACCTTGCTGTGAAGCTCCCACATCCTGTCCTAAATATCCCTGACAACAAGAATAGAGCAAGGAAGGTGATTGCAAAAGGATAAGAATTCTACCCAAAGGACACAGCCAGCTGCTACACTCCAACACTGGATACCACTTCCCACTGAAGCTTTCCCTCTGCCAGCTGGGCTGCTGCTGTCTTGGTTTTGACTGTAAAATCCCAACGGTTCAAGGGGTAATCAAAAAATGAAAATCCAAACATCACATTATTCCACTGTGTTCTTCAACTTCAAAGTGGAGGGAAGAGGGATTTCAGATACAAGTCTTGTCACTGCTTCGTGTTAGTTGGCTCACGTTCCTGGCACCAAACTTCTCTAGGAACATTAGTCCATATCCATGTGTTGTGGGTGCCAATAGCTCTGCGTCCGTCGTCTGTGTTGTAAGTCAGGACACACTAGTTCAGACTCAGCTTTATGGTAACATCTCTGTGGAGATTCTCTGAGGGAAATGGGTCACGTGCTTCCAGCTCACAGGTCTGAAAAACTGAGTACAGGATGGCCTGTACAACTCTGGAAAGCATAACCAAGACATACAAATTGCCATATCAAACTCCAGTACACGAGCACTGTGTTGTCTAAGGACCTGTCTCTAAGTTATTTGGATTAGGAGCCCCCAGTTTAATACACTGTTCTTGGAAGAAGTAACTGAGGCTCAGAAAGTCAGTGAAGGAACACATTTTTCCAAGAGAATAAAAGGCACTGACAGCATATTGGAGCTTCTCACTTTGGGCAATGATCTCAACACAAAACCAATACAACTACTGCTTTTTGAGTAGAACCCTTTAAGCAGCCCTGCTATGTTTAAGCCACAGAGGCTTCACATAGATTAAACCCTTTATTGGCATCTCCTGCAGGGATATGTTTGATAACAAGCAGCATGCAAAAGATGTCTTTGATATAAAGCTGTGTTTGGCTACATGGCAAGAAGAGAAGGATGACCTAAAAACCAGGCACCTGGAGAGCATGGTCTGCTTTTGAAACACCCAGTTTATCAAACATCTGAAGTCAGAGCCTTCTTCATATTCTTCAGAAACAACCAGAAGATTCAGTGTCCCCTGCTGCTCAAAACGTGAGAGTCTGTTTTACATTTACACTATTTAGAATCATGTCAGTAACCACCAAGAGTCAAAGCTGGCACAGTGGTTTCTACCCATGCTGGAAAAAGCTGGCTGAAGAATCCAGGCCTGTGCCACAATTCAGCAAGAACAGAGAGGGCAGACTCGCTCCAAAGTCTTCACTGGCAGCAGTGTGTGCAGAAGTAGAGCAGCTCTCTGTTTGTAAAGGCAGTCCCAACACCTTTCCTCCCTTTGGTGTTGCCAAGGAGATGAAGCTGCTCAAGAAGGGGGAACTCATTCAGTTCATGTTTGCAAGCACAAACTGGAAATTCCAAAGGGGCAAAGTACCAACATCACACTTTACTTTCTCTATCAGAGCAACCTCTGCCTCAGGGAAAGACAGACACCAATAAACTGGTAACAAAATGGTACAACATACACATAAGCTGGCACAGGGAAACACAGAGTTCTGAAAATTTTAAGCAGTTAAATGAGGTTTTCAAATTCTTCCCATAGACTATTACAGTTTTGAAGTTTTCCTTTCCAGAGTCTGGGGACTTGTTCTCCAAGAGAATGGCAAAAATAATACCCCTGGCATCTGCTTAAATTTATAATGTACACATTGTAAGTTGTACGACAAGCCCTGGAATAATTTTAAAATAATGTTATATCTCTGTATCAAAGACTGAGAGCGACTGAGAGCAAGATCTGAAAAGGTTCACTTATTTCCAAGGCTGAATTCTTGCTTCAGTGGGGTTTAATAGTATCCCACTTGCAAGAATACAGCCTTGTGTTCTGTTCCCCTTATTTTTGGGGCAAAAAAGGTCCCTATTGATTCAGAAGTAAAAGTCTTATTTCTTCTTTCTTGAAAGCCTCATTTATGAGAATGACTGGAATAGGATGAATACTGTTCTGGGAGAGCAAAGGTTATTCTACTTCCACAATTAAAGGTTTCTTTCAGAAAAACAGTGAGAGAGAGATTTTATTGTCTATATCAAACTTTTCCATAGATATTACCTGTGAAAACCCGCGAGCATCCTGTCATTTTAAAGATGATAAATACATGGATAATATAATTGCTTAGATTTAGCAGTGCTATGTAGGCATGGATAAGAAAAAGAGGTTTTACTCCAAAGCCCTTTTGCCCAAAGGCCCCTGCTCCAGACCCCACATCCTCTGCTCCCAGGGCTCAGCTGCTCCCTGTGCTCAGGAACAACAGCTCCTACTGCCAAAGGCCTGTCCGTGTCCTCCCTGTCCTCAGGGCAGGAGGGTGTCACCTGAGGATTCAGGTTACCTGAGGACTTGTTTTCAAGCACAAGTTATTCTGAAGGCCGAGATACTATCTGAGGTGCCAGACCCACAGGTGACAATAAGTCATGCTGATACTGAATGTTCAGCAATTTGCTATTGTGTCATGATTAATGCCAGAGCTTTTTATGTTTAAATAATTTACAGGCTGTTCATAAAGTCAAGCTGAGAATAAACTGAGCACAGAAACGAAGCCTGTTAACCCCCCACTGCTGAAAACAGTCTCTTTTGAAAATCATATGTAAATTGTCTAAATATGTCAGCAGCAGAACTTGTTCATTCTTAACACACTCTGGGTCAAATTTCATACCAGCATATTCACCTCTCCATAGAATGACTTGTGCCTATAGATGCTATATTTAATTTCAACCTAGCATTAGCTCCTCATGCCCAAAACTGGGTATTTACTTTTGTTTGAACTGATCTGATTGAAAAAAAGTCCCCTGTAAAAAGAAGCAGGACACACTCCAACAAGCTAAAATGCTAAAAGCTGGAGGAGTTACCTACCTGCCAGCATAAGAAAAGGCAGAATAAGTATTCTCACCCATCTACAAAATGAGGAAAAGCCTCGTTCCGAACTAATCTGACACAGAACTTCTAACTCGGTAAAATTTCCAGTGAAAAATATTGGAGATGAACTCTCCAGTCCAGTAGTGGAAATAACCTTGTCAATAAAAACATTTTCTGTACATTTCTTATTTGGGAAGTCAGCTGCATTTACAGTAATCTCTGCACTTAGCAGAGCTCACATGGATCTTTGCATGAAGCAGTTCCTTTGAAACACCAAACTCCTAGAGTTAAAAACATGGAAAGTTTGCTCTTAAAACAGCAGAGATGTGTCAAAATAGAAATAGAAATTATGAGAGGGAGGAACGGGAGGGTGATAGTCAACGGCACTGTGAAACAAAACCAGAATTCATATATTTTTGTGTGACACTACAAAGTGTCAACCCAGACCAAGTGTCATAAACCCAGAACAAATATGATTGATTGACTGATTGTGGTGTAAGATAAATAAATTATCTCCAGGATAATTGTGTTCTACACTGACATGTGATTCTCCTGGCAAGGCACGCAAATATTTAGCATGCTAGGGAGTTTAGAGGCATTGCTCAGGCAACAAGAGCACAGCAAGGAATGAGACAGGCTGGAGCACAGTTCATCCCAGCTGCAGTTGGGAAGTGAAAGTGCCTTTGCTGTTACCCTGCCCTGGGGTTGGTACAGCTTTGGGTGTTGGTCAGCCCTGCTCTCTGAGTACTGCAGCTGTTCTTCATGGCATCCTCCTGGCTGCCTCAGACACACCAACAAAGCATCCCACTGGAATCAATTCCCTCTCTGTGGCTGGCATAGGGAATAAAGGCAAAGGCTAGAACAGTTCCTGGAGGGCAGCTTCTCCTGGCCTGTAGGGCACAGTCCAGCTGTGCACATCTACAGAAAGGTAACTCCTGCTACTCCTCATTTGCTCTCTGGTTGACTCTGAACAGTGATGCAAAGATGAAGTGACTAAATTTGACGAATTAACAAACAGATGCTGAGAATTTAGCAAGTCAGATATTTGTGCTACAGTTAATGACAGGATTTCTTCACAGATTTCTGACAGTGAGATTCCTTACTGCCTTTCAGGCCAGCTTCTGCATTATCACCACTCTGCCCAATGCACTCTCCCATGATGACATATGCTGCATCAGCTAATTTTCAGCTTGTAAATACACATTTCCTCCTAAATGTGGGTGGTCTTGGCTTGTGTCTCAGCTTTAAGGAGCATGGTCCTCGTTTGCAGGGCACCAAAGCACTTGGCACTGTTTGTGCAAACGGGAGGCACCACTGAATGGCAGCACAGAGACTGTGCAGAAAAGTGTTTTGTCAGTCAGGTTTTCCTTGTTGCCTGCAAGCCCAGTGAGACAACCTGCTGTACTAAGGGAAAGATAGAATAAATCTATTCAGGAGATATTTTTTCAGGTCTTATCAAGAATTGCTTTTAGTCAAAGGGTTTATGATAGATAAAATGGAGCTCAAGCTACTGACAGCACATCAGAAAGCACCTGGTACCTGATGCCTCGCTGAAAGATGCACCTAAACCAACAAGCCTATAACTAGACGTCAGCAGGAAAAAGGATTTCACTTGTGAAAATGCTTTGCACAATAAGGAGGTACAAAAGTCAAGGCAAAACAAAGCTTTTTGCTGAGGTGTAATTCCTGAGTAGTCACTGGAATGCCACCACTCTTTACACAGCTCTACACTGTTATTACTGGGAGAATTGTCTCTTAGCTTAACATGCGACTGACACAAACTCAAGAACTGCCAAGTAGTACTTCACTGATTGAAAAAGGTAAAGCACATAGACAGAAAGGGAGATCAAAACCAAAACTTAAGACAGACTGCCATTCTTTTTTGTTCGGTTGGGTTTTGATACAGAAAGACAAGAAATGCGTGGATGTAAAGCTTATATTCTCAGGTAATGGAAAGACACCATTTTGGATTTAATATAAAACCATCTTCTTCTAAAATCCTTTGTTTTAGCAAACAAAATGAGTTTCAGGTTGGTTAATATCTAAGTAAAATCAAGTGTAAACCATCAGATTGTCCCTGGCTCACCATTACCCAAAAGCACATTGTCTTCCATTCTGGGAAGTGCCACCAAGAGCGTTTGAAACACAGAGCAGATGTTGCCCAGGTACAGCTCATCATAGAAGTCCTTAAGGATAAGGGAGCTTTGATGCCTGTCTTCCCTTATCCCATGAATCGAAAATAACATTGTTAACAACTTCACAATTGAGAAAAGGTTAAACATGAAATCAAGTATTTGTTTCTTAGTACTGAAAGTAATTTGGCAGACAAAATCCAGCTTGTTTTCAAAGTTCCAGTGATGCCTCTAAATAATATAAGATGTATGTTATATAATAAAAATTATGTTATATAAGAGCGAATAAAATAATCATTACATAGTTTTATGATAACTTTTACATTATTAGCAATATAACATCATGCTTTTCATGTAAATACCTTTTTCTTCTTAACACAATTTAGCTGTCTGAAGACCTAGGTTGTTCTTCAGCTAATTTTAAAGTTAGCAAAAGTTAAGGATTGTGGTTTCCCCCTATGTCCTTCAAATCACAAGAGGCTGAGAAACTCTCACCTACCAAGGACAGATGAACAAAGAAGCAAGTAGACAAACATGAGAACTTGGAAAATAAAAACTATCTAAAAGATTTCAGCCCTAACGGTGTTGCAAGTCTAGCTATAAATCAGAAGAGATTGCCTGTGGCATCTTTGTGACAAGACCCAGCCTCCAAAACCAGATCGAGAGATTATCTACATCACAAAACAAGATGTACTCGAGTCTTACACTCGATAAGAAAAGCTAATCTTTATTAATTAGTTGTCATGGAAACTCGGCCTTGGGAAGGCTATGAATGGTACACCAAGATCACATACAAATTGCTATTAGTAAATGCTTTCATCATGATTTGGATAAACAAACAATAAGAAAGGCAAAAGTTGGCCTATTTCAGAAGTCTTGCTGAGCAACAAATGCCCCAGGGGTTCAAACCCAACCAAATAAAAAAGGGAAATTCATTAGGAAAAGTTTAAGATACTGCATATAACAATGATTCCAGTTGTTTCAGGCTTTCTGGCAAAGACTTGTGGTATTAGCTAATGGTGCCTGAATGCTGAACAACTGCAAATATCAAACCAGCAACAGCACGAAGGAAACAGCACTGCAAACACAGCATGGAGGCCCATGCTCTTACCACCTGCGGGGTGATGCATTAGCAGGGAGAGGCCAGGTGTAGGGTAGAAGGCCAAGGATCTGAGCAACAGCCTTAAATTATTTCTTCACAGAAAGTAAGACTTCTGGGAGGACATAATTCAAGCTGACTTTGGCTTCTTTTCTTCTTTTCAGACCTGTGTAGAGCACACCCTCACTGCAGTTTACACCTCCCAGCCATGAGGAAAAAGCCTCGGCAGGCTGCTGTGCCCAGCAGCGAGACACCACCTCAGCAGCAGAGCGGAGCTGAACAAAGCCAAGCACAGCACAGACCCCGCCAGGCCCAGCAGAACCTGCCGAGCCGGCAGAATGCACCGGGCAGTGCTGAGCTCTGACAGCAGGGCAAAGAACAGCTGAGCAAGCAAAGCATCTTATGGCTTTGTCTCTTTTCTGTTGCATTTAGGGGGCAAGCGAAGGAAGGAGAAGAGGGAGAGGAACAAACATTTTCAGGCTTCTGGTTGATTCCTCCAGCACAGTGAGATCAGCTCTGATACACTGGGAGTAAATGCAGAAATAAAACCTGACCTGTTGAGTTCAGCATGGCCAAAACTGCACAGCTCTGCACTGACAGCCCTCTGGTCTGAGACTGCAGTGCCCCATCTCTGGCTATCCCACTTGCAGATATGATTTGTTCTCCTTCTTTTTGTTGCAAAGGTGGATTACAGCACTGTTACATGTACGTAACACCTATTACATATATACATCCCTTATTATAAGTATATTGTTATAGCAGTGCAGAACGGCCAGCGCTTTGCTATGAATTTATAAAGAGAATTTTACAGGTAATTTCTGTTTTCATTCAGGAAGCACATGACATTACCTGTAGCATTATTAAATGTTCTATTCTAGACCAGAAAACTATTTCATTTTATAAATAAATGAGGAGTAATCAAATTGTTTGATTCTCCTGAAGATGGTTAAAATCAAAATAAGGTAGCATTTACATCTCTCCTCACTCAAATCAGCTAGCTATTCCAAAACAAAATAAAATAAAGAAACACTCCTACAGCTGGTTCAGGACACGTTAATTTCAAAACTCAGACCAATTTTTGTTGCAACAGTTGCAGACAGGTGCCCAAGGAGGAGCTGGCAGCAGGATGGCAGCACAGGCATGGCAGCAGTGCCTCCCTGGGAGCTCATTTCTCTTGTTCACCCAGACACTGGAGCAGCTTTGCTGTGCCATCAGTCCCAGAGCTGTCCCGTGCTCCCTCACTGTCAGCACTTAGCTGAGGTGCTACTGCAGGATCTGCACCTTCTGAACAGACACTCCCTCCGAAAACATAATCACCTTCATTGTAATTGCTGACAAATATTTAAAGCCATCTGTTTCAAAACAGTCTCCTGAAGCTAGAAAGAATCTTTCTACCATGGGATGTCTGTTAAGATTCTATTGCCAGGGCGTTATGGCACTCATTTAACTGAGATCTAGAATAAACAAAAATGTCTTAGTGCTGATAGGGAGGGTTTACACGGCTGTGTGTGGAGCTGAATGAACTCGCACTCCCAGGAACCGCCATCACCTACCAGCACACGTTACAGGCAAACTCTGTGTGCTAAAAAAGTGTTATAATTCATAGTGATACAGTATCTGGTACCAGCTGAAACCCTGTAGCAAACATGAGGATTCCAGAATAACTTTGTGCCTGATAAAAGATGGGGATGAAAGACACCTGTCTTAGCAATTTGGTCATGATTATTTCAGCCTGCTGGTGATTTCAGTTCTTCTCACTGCTTGAAAGTTACCTGCACAATAACTAGTGTTAACACTAGTCTGTGTTACACCCAACTACCCACAGCAACTGACCTAGCAGAAAAACCTGAGGTAAATCTACAGAAGGGAGAGCAACCCTCAGAGACAGAGGGTTCACTTTTATTAGACAGCATAAATGTTGACTTTCAAAAGGTTTTATTTCCCTTACACTTGATTTAAACTATCCCAATCATGAATTGCCTTTCCATCATTTTATACAATCCCTATAACAGATGTCTTTAAGACTTTCTACTAATGGAACTTAATTCCCATGAAAATATATAAAGGACATCCCAAATACCATTTGATGGCATATATTTGCCATTTAAATGTCAAAGTAAAAACTAGAATAAAAATAAGCTAGAATTTGAAAAGCAGACAAGAATTCAATCCTTATGTAAACTGCAGCAGCTTACCTCCACTACAGGGACACACTGTGAACTGAAAGACTTTCTTCTCTTCCCAAAACTGCAGAAATTCCTATTTTTAATCCAATCTCAATTTGCTAATTTTTGAATGCTCATCCGATAATGCATCGAGTTGTTTTTGTTGTTGCTGTTGCATTTCAAAATATGTTTCTCAAAACTTGGGTTTCTTCATACAATTGGTTATTCGCTTCTTAAATTATTATACTTAATCTCTTTAACAAGCACAGAGAATAAAAAGGGCTTGACGCTCATCTGTTATCAACAGACTTGTTGAAGTTGTACTGAAAACCAGAAAGGTCATATTCTAAGTTTTATCAGAAAGTTGTCTATTGAAAATGCTAAATCTCAACCAGTAGAGAGAGCCAGGCTCTGCAAGCAAGGCTTGTCTGAGGCCCTCCATGACCACAAAACTGTTTTAAAAGGAGAATCTTTTAGTACCAGAGGAGCAAAGATGCTTGTGAGATCCCAGTGAAGAGGAAAAGCACTTGGTTTGTTTTTCAAAAAGGTCACATATATGACCAGGTTGCATTTCAGTGAGATTTAAACACTGTCCTGAACTTGCCAAGTGTGTGTCTGAGGCAAGCCTACCATGGGAGATTTCCAAGAGTAACAGATTGCTCATTAGCCCCCACCTATTTAGTGTCAGTGTAGAAAATTGGCTCAGCAGAGGGGTTTGACACAGAGAAGTGTTATAATCAGGAGAAGTCGTCGTCATCATCAATTGCTGGAGCAAGGGTTGCCCGAATTTCCACCTTCAATCTTGGCAAGACTGTCCTCTAAAGAGTGCATCAGTATTTCACTTTTTTTTTTATTTGTGTAACCTGCAAGATGCTGCTTCAGTTGCAAAGCATTTCAGCTCATTGTTTAAAATGCCTGCCCAGGCTCCAGCCCCAGTCAGCTGAGGTGCCTGGAAGAAGAAGGTTGGCCTAGTCAAGGAGTGTTTGCGTGTTACAAGGCACTGTTCATTATTTTAATCTTCTTCTTGCATTTTGCATAAAACCACAAAAACATTGTCATTGACAATTAATCTGATGCAAATTCCTGTCTTGGGTTCCTTCTCCTGGGATTTTTATTCAGGCAATAATTCTTGTGAGGTCAAAAGTTGAACCTAAGGCTATGTATAGGTTCTGGTAATGTTTAACTTTGTGCTGTGGTTTAATCATATAGATTTTCATTCTTCATGTATAGGTTGTGTACAGGGTGAAATCCTCTTCTTAAGTAACACTATTTAAGTGCTACTAGATTGCAATCATGTTAATTGAAACTCTGCTTATCAAAGTAATTATATACTCATCTGTATGACCTCAGTAATGTTACTGAAAGTTTCTCAGCAGCAAGACCTGTTCCGGCTGTGCAGGACTCCATCTCTGAAGGCAAAAGAAAACTGTGCCTACCAAGCAGCTTGAATTCTTTGGAGCACAGCCAACAATTTCACAATTCTGGTGGTTTGGGAAACTGTTGACAAGGTACCAATGGCCCCTTTGCAGAAAATCTTGACCTCAACATAACATAAACTTTCATTCCACAAAAGCTGACCAAGGCTTTCAGGAGTTTCCCTGCTCTTTTACCTGTGAGAAACCCATTCTTCACTCTTGGATGTCACTCTTCACATGTACTCTCTTAACAGGCCAAGTTTTCTGGGTTTTTTTTTTTTGGACTTGGTCTTGATGATCCTTGTGTGTCCCTCACAGCTCAGGATATTCTATAATTCTTCCCTAAAACATAGGACACTTCTTTTCTTGGAACATCTAGACCCTACAAACAATGCATGTTGTCACATACTGAGGTGAAATTTGTAACTAATCCCAGCGGCCAAGAAGTCAAAGTTATTCCCTCCAATGTTATCTCCTTTAGTACCTCCTCCCAATTAAAGGTCTGAGCAAATGGATATGTTAATTCCTGTCAATGGATACATTATAAGTGTACCCATTGTTACACTTACATTTTAGTGGCCATTCTCTGCAATGTAAATCATGGATCTGTCTGTCCTACTTTACAAGTGACAGGCATTAATATACACTGAAAAAAGTATTAATTGCAAATGTTAATGATTTGGATACAGACCCTCCCAGACTGATAATAGCACTCCTGTATTGAAGACGAAGACAATCTATCTTCTGCAGCAGTATTTCAGATGAGGAGTGTGTGTGTGTGCATCACCCCTTTTAATTTACATACATACAGGCAGGTTAATCAGGAATTACCTGGCTGCCATTAATTCCAGTTTCCATTACTGTCAGAGATGCATTAATGCTTCAGAGACTCTGTCTTTTCATTATTCAGATACTTTGCATACTAAGCAATACAACCTTTCCCTTTATACCTCCTCAAGTCTCTTCCAGGCAAAAGGCATTCCTTCCTTAAAACAGTGGAAGTTCATCTGACACCTTGTTTCCTTACTAGCACACCTTCACTGACACAACAGCTACGATTGATCCAAACCTCATTCCATTTTTCAGTTAATAGTTTTTCCAGGCTAATTCTTTAATCTTCTGATATGTGAACTACCTCTTAGTTTAATCTCACCAATTTATTTGCTTCTGATACAGAAGTGGGTATCTCCTGTACCCTCATCTGGTATCCTGTTCTTCCCCGTATTACAGCATTTTTTTCCTGCATGAAGACTGCCCATTGCCATGCACTATGCAGCATTTTTGGTTTAAGAATGTAGAAGATTACTGTCTGGGATAAGAAATTCCTAGTCCTGATGATTTGCAGCTTCATTCAGTATCAGGAAACAATGTTTTTTTGGATGGAAGCCATTGCAGGAATAAAATACATGAATTTCCATATTTCCTTAGTGTCAAAGCTATTATTAGAAAATTTAACTCTGGCCATCCTATTGCCTGTCTCAGTGAAAAACACACTTCAGTCAAAGCATTCTACTTTCTTTGGACAAAATGGAGAGTTCATGGTTACCTCAGTTGAAAAGTATTTGTCTACAGCTGCTTCAGTCCCCCTGAAAGCAAGACCTTCCCAGAGGCGTTTTATATGTGAATTTATGCTCCTAAGATAGCTGTGTTTTTAAAGGCATTTTTGCAAGAACAAATATTCAGTGCATTGACTGCAATACCCATTCTATATGTCTCTATAACCCAGGGGTTCCTACAACCATATATGCAATCATACAAATTTGTTGTTTTGCATATTAAATGAGACATTAGCAACCCTTTTTAAGTTTTTAATGAAGAGGTGTGTATTCTGGTATTACTTGAAGAGTTGTTACTCAGGTAGTATGAGTTTCTATAGGCGTTACTGTAAGATCTAAGCTGATGTTCTGGGATTCCAGCTCTGTACTGGCTCTGTTTAATTTACGCTACAAGAAGTTCATTAGCTCAACACTGGCAGTCTTCTTCAGCCAGTTTTGCAGGAAAGCAGTTCCCACCCTGCACTGAAATGTTCTGTTTGTTCTTTATAGTTTTTGTAGCTATTTAGAAAGATCCAGCATCAGTGCACAGAAATCCCACAGTACAGGACGACCTCGCCAGCCAGAAGATTGGAACCTCCACAGGCTCACGGAGTGCCAAAGGTCAGGGCACCGTTAGGAACCCGCGTGGCATCTGCCTGCCTGACAGCTGAGCACACCTAAAGATCACATTCCTGCACCACACCATATAGATTAGATGGCAAACAAACGATAACCACATGTTCAGAACAGCCCCACGTTACAGCCCTTCCCAAGTTTTAGGCAGAGCCTGCAATATCCACAGTCATTATTAAGCCAAATATGTTACAGTGAAGGCATGGCCCCACGCAACAGCAATGTTACAACTGCACACAACAGAACCAAGGCTTCTGCAGATAACAAGGTACATTTTCAATGAGAAACTTTCTGACTTTCCAAGGGAATGTCCGCTCAGCAGGGCCTCTGCCCCATTAAATGTCTGGCACAGGTCCACCTGAAATCAGAACTTTGTTTAGAAATCTCTGCTCTTTCACTAGAAGGGAAAAAGGAGCTGACCCTGAGAGCAGAATAACCAGACATTATTTAAGTGCTCATTTCACAGGTATCTTAGAGATGCCAAGACTGAGACTAATAAAGATTAGCCTTGCAAAAGGACTTATGGTCATAAAAAAAGGAACTAAATCACAAAGTTTAGAGGGGAACCTAGGCTTTCAGGATAGGTGAATATCAAGTGAAACACATGCAAGACCTAAAACTACTACAAATGTGGCGTTTTATTTCTTAAATCAGAACAGAAATCCATCAAACACATACATTGTGAACAAACTCTTAAGTTTGATTGTGCAAATGCAAGCTTGGCATGTTGATCAAAGAGAAAACCAGCAAAGTTCGTTTCAGATCCAAAGTTGAAGCCAGATGGGCTGCAAATCCAACCAGGCAGATGACACAGATTCCTGAGCAGAATTAAATTAAACTTGTGGCCAAGGAGAGAGAGAAATGTACAACACTTTGACCACTGAGTCTGATACGAATTTGGGATGTTCCAGAGCTGTGTAATACAGCTTCCTATGACAACAGCAGCAGGGCTCCTAAAATATCTGTCTGCAACCGGTGCCGCAGCCACCCCTGCTCAGGCACACACTGGCCTTTTAAAGTGGCCAGGAACTGTTGAGCTGGTATTAGTGGCCTGGAGCTTTGGTTCAGAGAGAACAATAGGTGTACTATTTTAGAGGCATTAAAGGTATTAGTGGCAAATCTGCATCGTGCCTTGTTTACTGCTGTACCAGTGGCATTAGATGGGAATTGAAAATGACTGCAACAGGCTGCCTGTTTTGAAATGCTCCATGTCATAAGCATGATTCCTATTGTGGCCATCATTATAAAAGACAGCAGTATTAATCAGCATTTTCTGGCTTTGAAATTACAGAAAACAAAACGATACTTCGATAAACTTTGCTGTCCCACTTCTCAAAAACTAATTATGGCTTATCTGAGCCATTTATATGGTTTTTCATTTAATAAGGAGATACAGTTTGATTTCTGCACATTTTTGGTGAAAACCAAATATTTTCACACCAAGTGAGCAGTCATGTAGAATATTGGAATTAGAGAATTACTTAAATTACTGAGAAAAAACAGCAGCTCAGACTCATGCAGTCAGGCACCCATAACAACCCCAATATCAGTTTCCATTTCTCTTGGCAGAACCAAAGATAAAAATACTAAGCTTTTAAATCTATTATTATGGGAGACAAAAATCTTTATCGTCCAAGACATAACAGGCTATCTCTGCTGACACATCTTCCTAATATCAGATGTACATGCAATTTGAAAGGCAGCATGATACCACTCCACAGCTGTGCACTGAAAACTCAGACCTGTCCTAGAAAAGCCTTGAGCCAGACACAGACGGGGGCAGGTGGAGGGGCCCAAGCACTTCCCTACCAACTCTGCCTCAGTCCTGCCTCCAGATCCAGAGGGTTTATTCTATTTATTTCTTTTATTTACAGGTTTACACTATTCCCACTTCCTCCTGCTCCTCCCATCAGTAGAGGTGCTGATGCAACTTCTAGAGAAGGACAAGAGGCACCGCAGTATCTCTCCCATAGCAGCATTTATCCCAAACCTGAGGGCAGGTTTATCAGCTGTTTGGTCCAGTCTACTTTTTCTTTCCAGTCAGGTGAGGGTGATACTTTTAAAGTTCCCAGGCATGGATATGAGGATTTTAGTAGCTAAAATCCAATTGAGAAACATGGCTAAGACCTCAGACTGCATTTCAAGCTATTTGGCTCATTCTAGCATGACCCAAATCACAAGAGTATCAGAGTGCAGCATGGTGCACAGGACCTGTAAAACACAGCTCTAGATATACTGTGTTTTGGCCAGCTTTCAATTAAGAGCTTTCTATTTCAAGAAAACAGAAAACAATGAAGAAATTGTTATTGAAATAGTCTTAATTTTTCCTCCATTTCAGACATAGTTTGACCGACTCAGCTGACTGTTAGATTTAAGTGAATGAATGCAGAATGAAGCTCATAGACATGAACTGGCCTTTGCCAGTCTCAAACTGAAACCAAGAAAGATGGCACAAAGTTGTTCCATTACAATTATTCAGAATGAAACCGGTAATCACCACAACACAGTTGACAGTTACCAGTTTTCCTCAGTCCTGTTTTTCCCAAACACTATAGTCTCAACGCTATTGTAGATGACTGATCTTTATGCAAAAATACACTCTTGTAAGTACTGAGAAGTATATACTCTCCCACGTTAAAGTAAGATATTTACATACACTTTAGCAGCATGTTTTATGCTAAATTTTTTTAAAATCAAGGCTTGTCATGTGATAAAACAGCAACTATGCAAGTATGATGAGTCAATAGCCATATCCCAGTAACGGAGAAAAACCTTCCCTTTGTATTTTTCCTGTCCCTCTCTTTCACCTCCCAAAGAATGCAGTGTTTATAGGAAAAAGGTAATTAAGAAAAAACTCAGTAAGTATTTTCAACCTAAATGTAGGCAATTTTTAAGACCAGCTCTATAAAATGTTCCTAAGGGAGGCTGCCAAAAATGAGGCCCAGCTCCTTAGAAGTGCTACCAGTTTCCTATGAACCATCGGGTGGTTCCAGGTGCTAATTGTAGCTACACGTTCTAGGACCAAAATTAAACTTTTTCTCATATTCATTTCAAACAGCAGTTGGTCTCCACAGAGAGTGTTGAGATTTACTGCTGGCTTAACACTGGAGCTGCAGTTCTGCAGCACACTTTATCAAGAAGCAGTTTGGCATGAAAATGAGTAAGTGACAACACAATGGGAAGCTGGAATTCAGCTGATTACAGTTATTCTATTCCTTCAGTATTTTTTTCTAAGTTAGCTTAATTCTCTGTTGAGCTTCAAATTCTAACATTTTAGATCACGGAATAATCCAATATTCTTTAATCCGATTAAACTTTCATTTCCTTTGACCCACACCTCCCCAAATCATCTCCGCATTTCACAACACACACTTCCAAGGGAAGCTGCAGCCCACACTCCAGCTGCAGCACGGCTGTGCCACAGCTCTGAGTGGGGTGACAGCCACAGCTGGCACTCGGATCTCACACAGCTATTCCAGCCCGGCAGCAGCAGCAGCGGCAGCAGGACCTCTCTCATAAAACTGGAGTTACACTCACTGAAAATGAAACCATCCCCAGAGAGAGGTACACAGCCACACACTTCAGATGAAATACAAACTTATGCCTACTGGCAATATTTGATAATATATTTCGTATCTAAAATGTTTTCAGTGATGGTAGTGTTCAGTTGATCATTTTGGCATGTTTAAAACAGAACAAACACTTTGGAAAGTCATAATAAAATGAGGAGTTAAAATTTGGTTTTGTCTCACAAAATGCATCTTTCACAGCTAACAACTCCCTGTTGATGGATGTAGCTTACACCATAAATTTTATGGGTTTCATCATATGAGGATCTCTCAACATAAATCCACAGCAAGTGTTTCCTTTTCACTGTAGCTGAAAATAAGCCCTTTCTACAAATCAAATATTAACACAGCAAAGCAAATTGTAAACCTGGTGAGTGCACTTGCTGGACATCAGTTCTCAAGAAAGCTACTTTCTACATTCCTGTAAAAGACTTTAAAACTAAGTTTCTCTCTTGTCAAAACAAAACTAAACCAAACAAACAGGAAAAGTTTCAAATCACTTACCTTGAAGAAGCTACGAAGGAAATACATTATGCTTAGCATTTTGGAAGATTTAAAATGAAGAATTGTTCAGTCTTTAGCACATCCAAGGCCTGGGTGAATTCCACACTCCTGCTGTGTCTTTAGTTACATGCTTTCTTGTTGCTATTTTGGACGGTCTTAGTACAAGGGAAGCATATGAGCCATGCCAGGAGCTTATGCTAAGGAGTTGCATAACAATTAGGGCTTATCTGTGCTGCTGTACAGTGCAGCAATGCAAACAGGTTTGTTCACAGTTTACTAGCCCCAGAACACTTCCACTAGGCATGCCCAGAATGATGCCATTGTATTTGCTAAAGAAACTAAAGCTATTTGTGAGTGCTTCTAAAAGAACTGGAACTACAAAGGGCAGCACATGTTCCCGTACATCCCCCCCAGCTTTTGCTTTTGCCAACTGCAAGTTCAACCAGTGAGTGCTACGCTTGCTGCAGCATTTAAAAGCAAAGGCTCCCACACTGGGAGCTTTCTGGTTACTCTCTTTAAAGGGAAGGAAAAATTGCAGAACAAGTCTTTTGAAGTGCAGAAGAGCAAGTGTAATTTCAGTTTCTTCTTTTTCCTCACTTAACATTAAAGTCCCTTGAAGTTTACCTGTGCTTCAGCAACATTCAGCAACACAGAGATGCAACTTCTACCACACAGTAAAGAATCTCTCAACATTTAGTGGCCAACACTGAGAGTTACACAGTGCACTTGGAATTAAAGACAACTACAGAGTGCGAGCAAGTTCTCAGGGGGAGATCATTCTGCATTACAGCAACTGTCAAGCACAGCCTGATACTACAAGCTTTCACTTATTTTTTAGCTAGCTTTATATGTGAACTATTCAAACTGCCCACTATTAGTATCTTTCCATCAGGAAGAGATGGCATATTGCCTGTGGTTTCATCTGCCAAATGACAATACTGCCATCCCTTATGATTTTATAGATAAAAAGAGTGGTTTCCCCCTAAATCTTAGTTCAAAAATACAAACATATGTCAATATACTGGACATACAGCAACCTTAAGTAAACTTTAGAGCCATAACTTGGAGGGAAAGCTGCAGATAAAAATTCACAGCAAGCCTCAAAATAATTAAAAATCTAATGTTAGTTTTCAAAAAAACTCCTTGGAGGGAAATGTGTCTGGCTTGTGATTTTTCAACGCTTTTTTTGTTAATTTTCAGGTTTCAAGTATTTCGAAGGATTACTTTTTATGATTTATTCTGAAATTACTGACACTTTTAAACCCTGCTTATTCAAAAAGTGGCAGGCAGACTTCTATTTCCTGCATGCCTCTCCTGTGGCTGTGCTCACAAGGTTCAGCTGAAGCATTCTTTGCCTGAGCCCTGACTCAGACTCTGAGCAGAAGGAAATGCCCACTAAGACAAGTTCAGCTCTGCAGTGCCTTCACATTTATTTTTCACAAATGAAAAGGAAAATAATGCTTTATTCACACATGAATTAAGAGATTTTTGATAAGAATCAACCTATGTATGTGAAAAGCCAGATTTTGGTGCCTGATTTTTACCTACAAGTATTTCTAATTTCTGCAGAAATGTCTCTGTTACAAACAATGTGCCAAAGCAGGTCATTGCCACTGGCCAGCGAGGTTGCCCCAAGGACTTTTCTCCCCTTTCATTTGCTTATCTTTTCTGAAATTAAGGTTAAAGCTCAACTGCCCATCACTCACTCTATTCTTTCATGCTTTACTTGTTCCTGGGTTGGAAATGAGGAGTCTCTTCTGTAGATCACTGAGATCCTTCTCTCAGATTGGTGCATTTCTTGGGCTGGTTCACTTCACCACACAGGATGTGCAGATCACACAGTATTCCCTTAATCAGCAATTCCTTGAAGACAACACTTCTACTGCTGAAAACTCTGTTGTTCAAAACTTCAGAAAAATTGCAGTAAACTTTCTAGCCATCGGGCCCGTGCGAGGCTGCACCTTAGCAATTGTTATGGAGCTACCCAAGTCCTTCTACAGTCCTGAACAATACAGGCCAGACCAGGTGCCCTGTGAGAGCAGGGGAAGGGAGCTCTGTGAGGGGAAGGGGACAGGGGGGTCTCTGTGAGGGGAGGGGATTGCCCTGTGCCGGGCACAACTTCCCATTCCCAATCTCCTTCCGCCAGTCAGGGGAAAGGTGGAGAAGTCAGGAATGAGGGAGTGAACATCAACCCTGGGAGGAACAAACCCACCACCACATACTATGACTACACACAGACCTAACAGCATTAGAGAGAATCTGCAACTTCATTTAATCTGTTATGACATCTGCAGACATCTAAAAGGTCTTCTTTCCCCCTCAATCCTACATCTGTTGAAGTCCTTGACTTCAGATTTGTAAATCTATAAAATGCTTTCTGATGCCCAAAATTTTGCATTTTCAACAACATCAGCCTACTGCTGACAGACTTTTTTTTCACAGCTAACCTTTCACAGTTTTATCCCCTCCCCTCAGAAGCAAACAATCAGTTCCCAGGAACTCACTACTATCAAGTCCATTTTCAGAGTGAGGAGTTTATCACTTAACACAAACTTCACTTGCAAAACTGTGGTATTCATTTTTTCAGTGCATGATTCCGAGGTTTCATTTGGTCAACAAGGATTTATTCTCTTTGGGCCAGGCACAGAGCTGCTAATCCTCAAGTGCCCAAGGCCAGCCACTGTTGACGTTTTTCTTACTGATACACTATCTAAATCCCCATGCCTTTTCTGCTTTATAAAGAACAGCAGCTGAAAACTATCACTGACTCACAGAACAAAATATCCTTTTTGCCTTTTACCACCACGGTCAAAAGTTACTGTTTAAAGTGACACTGATTTCAGCTGAGCAGCACCATGGGGTGTCTGAACTAAAAGTACCTATCTACAGTTAGGTACCAAAACGTTGCAGAACACCGAGACCAGGATTCTCTAAAGGCAGACCAGTGGCACTGGAACTCAACTACTGTACCAGTGGAAGGCTGTTCGTCCCATGATTTCAACTTCATGTATGTGAGAAAAATCTCATTTATTGAATTTAGAAAGACGGCAAAAGTTTGCAAAACAAAAGGAATAAAACGAAAAGGAAAAATTACAACACGTGTTGGGTGTCCTAGGCACGCGGGATTCCCAGGAACACACCCTTCAATTCAAAAGTCCCGCTTTTTAAACATTCTTAAAGGTTCAACCCCGTTTACGTCATAGAAGAGGCGTTCCCCTCTTTCTGGTTGGCTGTGTCGTGCTGGGAGGTGGAGTGTCCAGCAGCATGGCAGCTTCCAGGACCAGCCATGTGGTATAAGGGGTTTCCTTACCAATATTCATTTACAGTTCCCTATTCCTGTTCGCATGTTTCCCTGACACAGGTTCCAGGCTGAATCCGGCGTCTTACAGCTCCGCGATACGCCCTATAGGTTAGTAAAGAAAAACTCTTATGTTAGTGATTTGCTAAATTCATTTGCTTGTAATAAAACCGATTCTTTATTTCCCACAATGTACCATTCACTTGGGCTAGTTTGACATAGTCAAGTATTATATAGATTGTATCATGTTGGCTTCCAAACCAACTAAATGTTGGAAAATATGTTGATGTCATTCCAGATTTATGGCTGAAAAGGTCAAACATGAGAAGTCTTGTGTGCATAGCGCAGAGCTTAAAATGAGGATGGAGACTGGGGCTGCTTTCTTGCTCTTCTGAGAGCACCATGTCCTGTGTAGATTCCTCCAAGGAACAACAATTTTGCTCTATATTGTCTTCCCCTCTGACTACAAAGCCTAGAGATGTCATTGTTTTCATGTCAGTAAAGACATAACCACACTCTATTAAATAAGACATTGACTATGGCCCAGTGGAACATTATTTTATGTCCCCAGAGTCAGATTTTGAAATCCTGCAATTTGAAACCAAAAGCTCCAAAGAGTGAAGACCTTAAGCTGTCAACCTGACCTGGGGAGAAAGGGCCATGCTGCAGGCAGCCATCTCTAAGTGTCTGCACATGACGACTTAAGTGACCAAACAGGTATTCTGATCATGTCAGACACTTTCATCTCCACTGTAATTGCTTATTTGCCCTTGGGCAGTTCATTTGATTACCATTCTCACAAAAATATACCTCTTGATGCAGCCTAACATGTTGGTTCAAGTACTGCTCAAATCCTTCCGAATTTCCTTCCTGTAATCAAAGCATTTAAGTTTTCTGTCTTTATAGAAGGTAAGAGATTCTGGGCTTATAATGGGGAGCTGAGATAGGTATTTCTGTGCTTTGCCACAGCCTCAGCTCTCAGCTGGGTAAACATTTGTGCTGCTAAGCCAGAAATCCCTGGACACCAACACTGGTTACCACCGCCCAACAAAATCCCATTACTTATGGACATCAGCTACTAAGTTACAACTTCTCAGGCTATGTTTTACATAACAAGTCAGTTTAACAGCTGATTTTAATTACAAGTTTCTAAAGAAAAATAATAAAGAAAATCTTAGCAGCAAAAAGTCATGGATAAAACCCTGATAGGAATTTGTTCAGTAATGGCACCAGCATTCATTTCTGTCAAAGCACGTATGGGGAGTTGCTGGTGCTGCCACAAAGAGAACTGTCACTGCTGTCACCACACGCTCAGTCCCCTACCCACAGAGAGATGAACATATTTTTACTCCAGTTTGACAATACCATTCAGGACTGAACCCAGGCTGTGAGACCCAGAAGCCTTGCTATGAATCTTGCAAGGTTAATTTAGAGTTGGTTAGGCCTCCAATGTTCTTTTCTAAACTAGAGGCATAGGGAACACAGGGTTAGATGCCTGGTTGCTCAGTTCAACAGGGAGCTCTTACTATGGGTTTAGAAAATATCTTATTCATGTTAGTTGAAAAATTCCCTTCAGAAAAGAGTTAAAAAAATCCCTGAGCAATAGTTGCCTTTGTCCCTAATAAAGCCAGTGAAATTAATTTCAAACAGAATTTCTAGAAAGAATTGACTAGGTCCAAAGAAAGTCCAGAGTGGGAGTAATGAGGCCCCAAACTGCAATTCTGCTCTCAAATATGCTCTGAACAAGTCAAACAAATAGAAACTTGAGTGCAGTGTAGAGGTAGGTTTATGTGATTTTTTTTCCTAGGGTGAGAGAGAAATCACGGTGATAGTCAGCTAGTTAGAAGCAGCATGACTGGCTTCTCCACCTCCTATTCTCCACAATCTCCAAGCCAGGTGGATGGCAGAGGGGTGTTATCACATGCAGATGATGCAAATGACAGGGCATAATGAAGTAGAGTTCCATTATTTTTATTCTTAAAGTTATTCAGAAACTCATGACAACTGTCTCAAAGTTATATCATGTCAGATTCAAGTTTGCCATTAAAACCTCCTCTGCCTGGTTGGAAGTATTACTGTGAGGCAGAAGATAATCCAACCATCACTCTAAATGTACCCTACACTGGACATAAAACCCATCTTCATGTCTTTGCACCCCCCAGATGCTCAGGAAGTGCTGGCCCCTGCAGTAAGGTGAGATGCAGTGACACCAGCACCAGTGCTAAAGCTAAAATGTCATTGGGGCTCGGACAGAAAGAGCCATAAACCAGCAGTGGGTATCACCAGTCTGATGGAAGGCTGAAAATTAAAACAGCCAATGTCCATGCTACTAAAAGATTGCTTTCAGGTCAGAGTCCTTGTCCCACTTTGAAGGCCACACTGTACTGGAACTGATCAAAGGAAGCCTTTAGAGAGATTTGATAAAACAGGGAATAAGACAATACTCTTTTATGAGGTGACATATTCTGGTTAGGACAATGTTACTATTTCAAGGACTCATAACACTCAGATTTCTAATGCAGAAAGTTTAATGAGTGGGGCAGAGGCAGAGTTCTTTATGGAGAGGTTTGTCTGTAGGAAAAGCTCTTTGGCAACCATTCCAGGAACAGAGAAATTCCCACAAGCTGCTGTCTCCCTCTCTGATGAGATCCCACAGCTGATCAGTGTGGAGCAAGTAAGTCTAGAGCTTTCTTCTCAAGTAGGTGACATCACAAGGTTAGTTATTTGAAATGCGGCCAGTTCTTCAGTCAAGAACTACTTCAAAACTGAGAAAAAACCCAAAGTACTTGTAGTCTTGGTGCAATTATTCCTTTGATTAACATATAAATGCTGTTCTTCTTAACCAATATTTTCAAGCAAGGTGTTGTTAGCATTAGTATGCTTTCACTTGTAGCACAAGCAATTAGATCATGCATACAGAAACAATAGCTACACAATACACAATAGATTGTATAGCCTGAGACAAATATGCCATTACTGTCATATATTGCTACACTTTACAGTGGAAAATAAAAATGCAGACCAAGCCTTGAAACTGTAAGCACAAAGTGTTGTATAGCCAGAGATAATATTCCTCTGTATTCCTTCAATACAGACTGATGACCAGCTTGCTTTCCTGCTTCCTGCTTCATTGCAAACTCCCCAGACACAAACGGTCCAATACAAGTGAGAAAGTCTCAGATGAAAACAAGAAATATGCATCTCTTTACTAGCATGGCATGGCACCTGGCAAGAGTTAAAGACACATAGTTCTAGTATTAATTCCTTCCAGCAACAACCAGTTGTTATGCAAGCCATGACATGGTATTTGAGTCATACTACGAATGGCAAATTGCAACACCTCCGTGGGCGTGTGTTAAAAGCCCCCCAGATCACACTAACTTGAGTATTTTAGAATCCTGAACTGGTCAGGCAGCAAGACAGTCCCAAGTAACCCTCATTAGTTCATGTGACAGGACTGTAATTCTCCCAGTTCAGTGCCAGTGATTGAGAAGGAAGGCAGGAAGATAAGATAGAACAACAGAGGCTGCTGCAGGCTTGAACTGCAGTGTGCAGCAAGCAGGGAGGGTGAAGCTCAGAGTCTACCAGCCCACCTTGCTCCTCAGTATCCACCAGTTCCTCAGCTCTGTACTCAGGATCAAGTTAATGAATTTGTGAAACAAAAATGTAGCTCTGTTAATGGATTACAGCGAACAACTGCAGTTACAGCTGCAGAACTGACACTGCACCAGACCATCTGCTGGGATCTCTTGCTCAGGCTCCAAAACCTCATGCTTTTTACCTCTGAACTGCCCCAAGTCACCATCATATATTTAGTATGTGTTCCAAGGATTAACTGTGTGTGTATTGACTCTGAAGCTGGTACCTATTAAATTAATCCCTAAGAAATCCCCCTTAGCCCCTGATCAGTACCACAGACTTGCAAAGTATTTCTTCATGGGGAACAGAACTGGGGCTGGAGGTGCATCTCAGCTGCTGATTTTCTGCCTGCTGTGCCCTAAAGCATTTGTGCAGTCACTAGAGTGACACGGTTGGGCACTGTAGAAGTCCATGTGCACTTGGAGTATTAACAAGCAAAGCATGTGTGGAATGGAGAGAGACTAATCATAACCATATAAGTGCTGCTAATCTTCTATCCCAGCAGGAATTTCAATCTTCCTCTATTTCCTCTCTGGGAGACGCTCATGTTAGATGAATCCTAGAAATCTGAGCAGATCTGTTAAAAAGATACCTCAGGCCTCTCCTCAGTCCTTATAATCCTGGCCTGCTTTACATGCCAGTAGAGCTGCACTATTTTTGAGGCTATACTGATGCTGCAATAATAGCAAATATGAGACTACATGCACTTCAGCACAACCTGTACCAGTCCCCTGGAAAAATCAGCACAATATCAGGCAGTTGTACTTTCATGGCTGTGATTTATTCCAGGTGGATAAAGCTACCAGATATAGCCAATCTCTGCAATGCATAGGGGAGCTCTGAATAATCTCTGTAAAAGGCACAGCTTGGGGGTATTGATCTGCTTCTGCACAGCTCTAGTTTTCAGGATGGCTGAGAGCAGCCAGAGCATGTACCACCCAAAATAAGCTGAGAGCTGTTGCTGTGTGATAGTTATGGAAGCCCTGTGGAAGGAACAGAGACACAAGGAGTTGCCAGCTTGACCCAGGTGCAAAGACCATTAGCCTGGTCTCCATACTATAAGAAGCCAACTAAAGTTTTGATCTAATTGTCTTCCTAATTTTAGCTTTTGGCCTTTCTCCAAATTGGAAAATAGCACTGAATTGGAACTGAAATGTTTTCCAAATTAAATCAAAGTTCTTCACATAATCCCAGTTCAAATGTCTTGGGCTTTAAGAACTAAAGGAAGTCTTGCAGAGTCTTGTGATACTTCCCAGTTCTCCATACCTTAGAAGGTTCAGTGTGTGCTGCTTCCCAGAGATGGCAGGAGTCATGGGTAGCCACTCCCTCCTCATGCAGGTCAGGTAAGGCTTTATCAAAGAGTCCCAGGGAGTTCAGCAAAGACCTGCTTCCTGCTAGACCCAGAGATCAGTATGGAGAGGTGTGTGCTGACCATGGAATGCTTCCAGGTACACCATGAACTGCGGGCTAAATGGAAGCATCTCTGCGTGTCCATGGATAGATCTTGGACAAGCAGAGCCACCTGAAAACAGAAACACCTGTTCCTGCTCACATTTCAGACAGCACGTTCATCACAGTGCCAAAACACAATCCTAAACTGCTGAGCTGCACACTGAGCATGCAGTGGTACCAGAACATCTGACATCTATAGACTCAGCTTTTGCAGTGTAAGAATTTTGTTAGTTTTGTCTTCATTTACTGTCACTTCCATTTTACTCAGATCATAAGGCCTCATCACTGTGTTATTAACTTTGACTGCTGAAGCCCTGCAGATATTTGCATTTGTTGAATACCAAACACAAAGCAATAGACAAAATGACATTCCTGACCTGCAGTCTGCATTCACTGCCTTTCCAGTCATTTGCATTCTGGAGTTTTAAGTAGATTATTTTCAGTTTGGTAAAAGACTGTTAAGCTTGGCTGAACAGAAACAGTTTGGGTGATCATAAGAACTCATTTACTTACCAATGTCTATTCACACCAAGATCTTTTCAGATTCATGCATCTGAGGTATTTTGGATAGTAATTTTTCACATATGTCATGGGTCAAGTGACATACAAAGTGGCCAAAAATCCAGGCTTGTCACACTGACTTTAAGAGAGGGATAAAATCTTGCCCAAGGCATCTGCAATTGCCAGAAAATAATGTTCACTGATGGATGTATAAAACTATAAACCTGGCTACTTAAAACTGTAACCTCCCCCCCAACACTTGGAATCTTCTAAAGCTTTCCTCACACTAATTGGAGGCAATTAGTACACTCAGAGGGCCAGAAACATTTATTATTTCTTCTGGGTGCTATGGAACTCCAACTATTTGCTCACTCTTTGATGGCAAGACAAAGTAAGAGATGATCTGTGTTCGCCCTGAACAACCTGCCCAGAAGAGCCCAAATGGCAGGATGTCCCAACAAACAGCAAGGGAGAATTGAAAAGAGACACCATAAGCATGTCTGTTCTTTGAGGTAAACAGTTCTACAATAATGGTGTCTTAACGTTTCCAAAAACAGAGTCCTTGCACTTGAAGAGCTCAGGAGAAACTCAGGGAAGAGGTTTGGAACAATAAAAACAAGCAAACAAAGAGACACAAATTCATTTTTCAACCAACAAAACCCTTCATTTTTTGGCTTCCCGAAAGTGCTACAATATTTGCATTGTCATTCTGAGACCTTTTCATAGCAACTTTCCATGACAAGAAATGGAAAACCTGTGACAAAACTGACAGTGAGATAAAAGCAAAACAATTCTCTCGAGAGAGGAGAAGTGGATCTGGATGATCTCAGCAATGGAGAAAGTCAGAGATACAGAGCGTTACACACTTGGATGAACTCACGTTCTCCAGGCTTTTGTATGCACAGCCCAAAGAGCCCACACACCAATGCCATTAAAAAAATTGGGGATGAGACTCTCTGGCTAAACACCCTGAACAGCAGCACTTTCTTAGGAAAAAAATCTAAAGATCTGGCAAATCTATGTTCTAAAATGGGCCAAGTCTAGAACATTCATTGCATTTTATTTTTGCCAAACACTTGAATGATTTAGATCCCTTAAAGAGTTCAAGGCATAAGTAAAAGAAATACAACTCTGTTATCTCATGAAGAATAGGGTTTTTTTTAGAGCAATGGGCTAAATTTCTCACAGTGTGTGTATAAGACAATGAGGATATTTCGGCTTGCCTTTGCCTATACACCAAGGCAGTTCTAAGTACTTGCAAGTCCAAGCTTGCACACACCCATCTGTGAGCACTAAGCCTGTTTTGATCATTATTTCTGCTCCTGTCCACTGCACTGGGCTGCCTTGCAGAAGTAACCCACAAAAATCTCTTTCCAATCAGCAGTAAAAGCAGGGAAGATGAAGGTAAGGGAGAATGCTGCCCCCAAAAAGTGCAGTTCAGGTAAGAAATAGAAATGTTTCAAACTGGGAAGATGTCGCTGCATCCCAAGCTTTATGTTGTTTGTGTGTGCCTGGCATTAGTAATTGGACTGAAAGCCACATTGATTGCCTGCGATTTAGCAGTAAATCAAGGCAGGACACGAAGCTTTCTTCTGAGTCATTGAGGGTTAGCTACCAGCTTCATTGCCTGCCAGCTGCTCCCTTGCCTCACCACAAAACCAGTTCTTTCCAACACATTATGATACAGGAAAAAGGTTCCAAGAAAACACCCATGAGCTTGCATAAGACACTGAATTAGAAGAGCTGGTTTTCTCAGGCTCTCAGCTGTGGCCCGAACCTTGCTGGACTATTCACTGACTTAGAGGACATCTCATTCCTCATGTCCTCTCAGTCCTTGCTGCTCGATCATGGGCTTCAAATCACACATATTAAAGCTCAGGTGAGTCACCAACATCGACAAAAACAAGATTAGGCCTGTTGTGTCCCATCTGCTTCATGCTCAGAAAACCAGTTGCACAACTCCAGGACAGTGGAAGCCATAGACTGTCATGGAAAGAAGCCAATTTCCTTTTTGCTGTGTTCTCCATTTGCCATCTTTCTTTCAGTGCAAATTAATGTTGACAGTACTTTATGACTTCTTTTCTCGTCTGAACTATTCTGGTTTTTAGGAAGAGCTCACCCCAACAATCTTTCCCACAAAGAATTTGACTTGACTTCCTAGGACAATTCATAGACCAGAACAGTAGCATGCTGCTTCTTTTCTTCTCAGCACTGTGCGTGCTATTAAAATAATAATACTTAAAACTCTTCTATCAACTATTGTGCAACTGAGCCACTGTGCAACAGAGTATAAAGGCTTTCATATATTTGACCTAAGTCATTCCAGATTAAATGAGTTCTAGATACTTCCATTTCAAACTGGGAAACTGATTTCTGAGTTGCTAATTGATCAAGGTCATACATCCACGTAGAGAAACATCTGTGTCCTCTGCCTCATTAAATTAAATAACTTCCAATCCCTAATGATAGAACCCCTTCCTCAAGTAAACACATCCATCTGAGCTTTGGACAACCCTTTCCTTGCCCTAAATCTGCTATTTTGTTTGAAATCTTCAAGCAACCGTATCTCCACTTAGATGCTGTCTCCAAGTAAGCAACTCAATACACCTATTTTCTAATGAAGGCGACATTAGAGGAGCACATTTCTAAACTCTGATCATTTTTATGTCAGCAGCCACAGCACAGCTTTTTATACGGCTTTTTATTCTGCTACCAGTAGTTCAAATCACACATGAGATGGATTTGCTTCCATTTTAACTCCATGAAAGCCTTATTTTAAGTAATAGCATTTATGCTTCTACTTCCAGGGATCCCAGGTTTTGTTGGTAATATCCACTTGAACAACAACTGGGAAAACGAGGATTGAAGAACAACCGAAATTTCTGCCCAACCTTTTCTATATGACATAAGCCCACATAGCACATCTCATCTTTGAGCTGCTGCTGAAGCCCATGCCTTTAACTTCCTGCAAATCCATGGAAGGGATGTGAGGATATCAGATATGGTTTCAGGAAGCAGGAACTTTCCTATAGATTCCATTGATAATTAGCATTACCCCAGGAGAATTTGCTTGCTTAGGGAGTCCTAAACATCAACGAAAGCAAAATTTCCATATGAATCCTAACTTTGGTAAACCATAAATGTCCATGGTGGGTTTGAATTAATACATAATTTCATTTTGTGAGGAAAGGGTACGTAGAGACTGTGAGCATCTACCAAAGTTTTGAAACAGGAGCACTAAAGGCAGGCTTTTAAATCTTTACTAAGTGGCTGATCATCTCAACTCTCATTTCACTGTTTACTTTTAGGACCCCTGTTTCCAGATAGGGGTCAGGACTCATGAAATGTTTAGGATTTTACATATGATGTGCAGCTGTCATCAGAAGCAGTGTCCTACTCCACTCTTGAGATGTCAAAAATGCAAATATTCCTTTTGAGCTCAAGGGATTCTCAATGGTGTTTGTAAGATCTGAACCTGCTGCTAAGTCAGCACCTTCCAGAGCAGGTAAAGGAAGTGAACTGAAGTTGTTCAGTTACTGAAACACTGAGTCCCCCACCTTCCCAAACACTTGCTATACCTTTCCAACAGGAAAGGGTCATCAGCTCCTGTGTTAAAAGCAAACAGAAATTGCTTCATTATGTGAAAAAAACCCACACTTTTAAGACTGTTTATATGTAGGCAACTCACTTCTGTAACTGGTTTCACATACACGCAAGCTTGTTTTACTACTTATTTTCCCAGGGAGCAGCAGAAACATTTAAAATCCAGGATGTTTGAAGAATGGGGTCCTCTCAGACAGGAACTATATGAAACCAGTTTTACCATTCTGTCTTTTCAAAGGTGTGGAGTGTTGTCTGATGTTCTTGTGAGGAGAACACAGGGAAGGGGATACATTTATGCATCTGCAGCACAAAATTCCAGAGTTTAGCAGAATATTTCACATGTATTAAACCACCAGAGAAGATTGCTGTTTAAATTCCATTCAAATGAAGAGAATGCATATTAATCACTTTAAACTTCTGCTTGCTAGAAAAGGCCAGAAGCAGGCAAACAGATCACTGACAGCATTGGCTGGCAACCTTTCCTCTTAACCTTACCTGGAATTCAGTGAATAGGTGTATTTTTCATTTTTAGTTGTGTTCTAAATTGGGCTTCTTCTCAACTTAAGCCTTCCCCCAAGCCTCCCCCACAGAACCACACACAAGTACAGATGCAGCCCTTTGACCTCCTCCTCCCCAGACAGAGCAATTTGCCTTATGAGTCAGTTTTAGCTACAGAGAAAACATTTGCAACAAGTGATGTGTGAACTCCTCCATGGGCAGGCTTGAGAAGGAAGGAAACCTGTTAGAAAGGAGCTTTCCTTTGTTTTTATGGTCCCACTTGCATCACCGCATTTATTTTGTTTGCCATAAAGTTCATTTATTTCAAATTAGAAGAACAATACATAAGATGTTCTTGTAAGTATGCTTTAGAGCTAGGAAGCTATAAAGTTTACATGCCACACTTTTGGCAGCAGAGAGACAAAAGCCAGATTATAGAAAGCAGGAATGATACTCATATGGAAACTGAGGTTCTTTATGGCTTTGGGAAGAATGGAGATGTAGTAAATAAGAAAGAGAAGAAGCAAAATGGGAGACACTAGACCAAGCTTTAAGTAGAACAATTATGTGAAAAGCCAGAGCAGAGACAAGCCCTATCACAGCTGTTGCACCTCCCTTCAACATTTCCCCAAGGATAATTGTGCCTCCCTGAATTTCCATAATGGAACAGCAAACACAAAGAATGCAGGGCACTCACATCCTATGACAGTGTAGGCACACACATCAAATTGAGAGGTGTGAGGGCTCTGGAAGCATTATTAACCTTCATAAAACAAGTCTACATAATACCAGGAAAATTAATTAAATGAACTAGTAAAACTAGCATCAAACAGGGCTCAGGTGCAAGGTCTGACACACTGTCTTATCCAGGATCAACTCCTTTTAATATGAGAAAAGGATTCAATTCTGGAAACTCATAGTTTGACAGATTCAAGCAATAGTTAGTTCCCCATAGCTCATAATCATGAAAAAAATAATCCACTGTTGCTTTGAGCTTTTGAGCTGTACTTACTGTACATATGTGGGAGACAATCCTAGGAAGGGCTAAACACCTTTAGGTTGCATTATCTTCAAATAAATCATTAAATTCTGTTACACTGTATATTATATTGAGTGTACTGTCATATAATCAAAAATCTATCATAATTCAGTATACACAAGAGACGTGAGTGAACTTATAATTGTGTATTTGGTATTGCAGAGCTTGATGGAATGATTACGCTACAAAATTAGCTTTCCATTGAAGGATGTTCTGAAATTTCAGAAGCTGAAATGGCAACTTTTGAAGTGGGCACCTGCTATGGATCATGTCGAAATAGATTTTTTTCGGAACATTTTCTTGTGTTGCTCAAATATTCCCATTTAAAGAAGCCAGAATTTGTTTTAAGCTGGTAGAGCACAGATGATTAGTTCCAATCCCCGCAAAGAGCCCTTCTGACTATACCGTGAATGAAAGCATGTTCCCCGCTAAAACAGAGGCAACTGTCACCTCAACGTGGCACCGTGTCTTCTCAGAAGTACTCTCTTCTGTTTCTCCAGCAGTCCTTCTTACAGCACTTCCTTGGCACTCCTGTGCAGAGATACAGGAAGGAAGGAAAAAAAAATCAATTTGACCTTTAGGGAACAAGGAGGTATCAGCACTATTGCTTTCAGTTCACCTGCCCACGGGGAAAGAAGCTTTCTCAAGTTAAGTGAAAACTATTCATCGAAAATAGAGCTAAAGGAACATAACTCTGGTTGCAAAATTAGGCTCTCATATATTAAAAATCACCAGAATTAAGGTGACTTGTGTGACATGATGTATTTGAGTACAGTCTTTAATTATATAACATAAATGGATTTTCACAAGTTCCATGCTTCACTCACACAGGAATGGACAAAACTCGCTCAAGACTTGGTTTATTGTTATAATTGTTCAGGCTACAAAGAAGAGGGAAGAAGAAACTGCTTTAGGCACCAAAATGCTCTATATCCCTGTGTCCATGGAGAAGTGAGGGCACACTGGTGGGGAATTGCACAGGCCATGCTCCCCTGCCAGCAGCCAACCATTGCGTAGGCTGTGGCTTCATGTGGGTACCACTATGGATTTCCAGGAGGAGAGACGTTTCTGCTGTTTATAGCTCTGGCAACTCACAGAAACTCAATTCCTCGCTTCTTCTGCATGGCTTGGAGGTTAACTGCTCCTTCTTTTATCTTCTCATCCCTCCACTCTTCCCATATCCCTATAGTCATCTGTAAATAATGTTCTGGCCCGCTCTCTCCCATGTTTGTCCTGATCATCAGACACAGCCACATAAACCAGAAGGGATCATGTGTATGAAAACATGAAGGCAACAAGCAGCACAATATCTTCAGCTCTGAGAGTTCATACCCCCTCTCAGTTCAATGCAAAGTCTTAATTAAAACTTTGGAAATAACAACAAACAGTCAGCTTCAACATGAGTGATATCTTCGGAGGGAGAGGAACTGGTCATAACTAATATTTTGCTATCTTTGTGACAGATGAGTACAGTGGTGGAGTTTCTTGTTTATAACATAAGATATGAACATACTTAAATAATATTTCCATTGCAAGCATCATCCTAAGCTCCAGCTTCTCTGAAGTCCAATTTATTTCCACAGAAAGAACTGCTGTTAGTGCAGTAGAGACCTCACTGACTTCAGCTGAATTCAGCCTCAACATGAGACAGAGGAGCAAATCTCTCTTCCCAGAGAAAGTAACAGTATATATAAAAGGGAAAGCAAATGAAAGAAACTGCAAAAGGGAAAGTATGAAAAGCAAAAACCACAATTAGACTGAGATTAGTCATTAGGGGGTGGTCAGAGCTGCCACTTGTCTCTGTTTGAAACACACTGAATCTTTTGTCTCAGTCTTCAGTGATTATCTGAAACTTGTAACAGTAAAAGTACACACCATGGTCACAGGGAGTGTGGGATATGCTAGCACAGATGGATCCCAAGTCTGGTAGCTGGGTAGCTCCTTCTTTTATCACAAGAAAAGGCAAAATAAGTACTTAGAAAAGTAGTTTTGCTCCATTCCCTGTATTCTCCACATACAACTACACCAGGCAGCAGCTGTCACTTATTTTCACTTGTGATCCTACAATAGTTTTTCATCATAAGCTTTTTATGTCTCACCAAAGTGGCTCCACACCTTTCATAAAGGGAGGAGATGCAGTGCTGAGCTCTCTGTAAAAAGCTGTTGAATTCCTCTGCTCTTCCCACCTTAGGCTGCAGAAAACATGCCACATCTGCAAGGAATGGAGCTCAGGGACAAACTGATTGCAAACATGTCATTCAGATGCATTATTGGGTATTTAAAGTTTAGTCTTTTGCTAATTCAAGAACACAAATAACTAACCGTATTGTGTCTAGCTCAGATTCTGTCTGAGGATGGATCTTGTGGGCAATTGGGAAAGAACACAGCCTTTGCTTTTATTGTGGGGAGCATTCCCTAAGCATAACGCCATTGGAGATGGCTGAAGGGGATTGCATCTGCTTAGGGAGGAAATTACAACCGTAATAATTAGCATCAAATTAGCTGCTGTCTCATCTCGAGCCAGGCAAGCCCATCACATTCCTTTTCCCAGCTGCCCTCTGGTGGAAGAAGGTTCTGCAGAACAACCCCAGGCAGGAAAACCTCAGTGCTGTGCACAGGTCAGGTGAAGGCCTCAGGTGGCTTCCACATCCCTGCTTCATTTCACTGGAAGGTGGTGGTGGATGGTTCACTTGTGACTTAAGCCAGGAGGGACCAAATCAGGAGGATCAAACCCTAAGCAGATGCTCCCTTCCCAGGGGCAGGAGAGCTTTGTGAGGCCAAGCTAGAGTGGTGCTGCCAGAGGTGCTGGGCTCCTGGAGAAACTGCTGAGGCTGAGACCTGGACCAGTTTTGGTGCCTGTGGCTTTGCAGCAGCAGGACTAGAGGCTTGGGCCAGAGTTTTATCTAGGGAATGACATTTGTGTCTGTCAAAATTACCCCACATCCAGTCTTCCTCCTGCTTAGCCAAGTCACAGGCTGTTGGAAGAATATAGTATGTCTTTTACCTTAGATATACCTTTTGTCTTAGAAATGGGGGGTTACATTGTACATGTTTATTTGGGGGACATAAGAATTGCCAGAATAAAGAGACAGGAGAGTGGTTAGTTTTGGAGAGGAAGGGCCTGGTTTCCACTGGTGTCATCAGTCACTAGCAGTGCCACAGCTCCTATCCTGTGTCCTCATGGTGCCCTGTCCCCCTGCACCACCACAAAGCCCTGAACAGTGCTGGGAACTGGTGCCCTGTACCCACTTACACAACTACACCAAAAAGACAAAAGTAGCACTGCATCTCCTCCCTTTTTGAATGGTATGGAGCCGCTTCAGCATCGAGACATAAAAAGCCTACTGTGAAAAAGTATTGAGGATCACCAGTAAAAAAGTAACACATCCCCATGTGTTCACACAGCCCTGTACAACCAGACAGCGGGAGCCACATGAGGCCAAGAGGTCAGATAGGGCTTGGGGAGTGGGAGAGATGTGGGCTGCAGTACCCTCTGTATTCTTGGCCACTCTTCAGTCACTTCCCACCACACACATTAATGTGCATAATTAGTGCTCTTGCAGCCTTTAAATGCAGGACAGATAATGAGTTCAAAACCCTGCATTAGAACATCATCTCTTCCATGACTCCTTCAATCACACACACACTCCCTTGAGTTACCTGACTGCCTTTCCTGCCCAGACAGAGCTAATAACACTCACCCGGAGCTGCTTCCCCTTGGCAGGAACCACTTGTGTCACATGTGTCCTGGATCAGTAGGGACACTCTCTGCACTTGGCCTAATTAGCTGTACCAGAGGAGGAGACAAAATCCAATCCATGTGTTTGGGTCCTCCTCTCAGTGGAACATGACCAGTTCCACACTGACCTGCTGACCCCCCACCCAACAACACTGGTCCTGAACAGCCTCTGGATCTTTAACAATTCCCTGGGTGCTTCCACAGTCCCCTCCCCAAACACATGAAGCCTGGCTGGGGCTGTGGGTAGGGCTTTGTTTTCTTGCCCAGATAGTTTACAGGGCTGCCTTTCTTTGCTCCCTTGCATTTGCACGCACTGGGCATCCCTGGGTGTGCAAGTGGCGTGGGAGTTTCAATGAGAGAGATTTATTGTAGTGATAGAAAGGATCCTGTTTGACATCACAGACTTCATGATGATTTTCAGCAGTATTTCTTCATGATTTACGTTGTACTGGAACACTTTTCACAGAGTGTGATTTTCCACTCCATTACTTTCATAAAGGATTTCAATAAATCTCTTGAAATTTAAAACACATATGGAAGTGTTATGAGGGAAAAAGTAAATCCTATACTTGTCTACCATGCTTTCTACCTGACTAGGGGTGGCATGAGGATGTTCAGATTTTGTCAGGTAGCTTTACAACTACACTATGAAATGATAAAGGCACTTAATGGTTTCTTTATTTCGGTTTTTCATGTTGGCATTATATGGAAGTTTCATGTAAGCTGTGCCTACACAACATTGTTCAAATGTACACATGTAATTCTGTAACATATCAACAAAATTCCCAGATACATGAAGCCTTTAGACCTCAAACGTGGCAAGAACACTGAGAAAGGAAAGCATATTTTTCACCACATGTTTTTAGCAGAATCAAGGGCCATGACTCAGTTTCCCTTCAGTCCTTTGGAACACAAAAGACCCTGGTTTGCAAGCTGAGCAATAAAACAGACTCAAGTCCCACACTCACGGCACCACCACAATGAGCCCTTCATTAGTTGGCACTTCCCATCAGACTGTTAAAGGGGACACAGGTTTACCAAACAGCTAATCCTTGATAATGAAAGGTTTCCAACAAAGCTGCCTTTCCAGGGAGTCTGGGCACTTTCACATTAGCAAGAAGTGAATAGACAAAGTGGTTCAGGAAACGTGCCAAACAGTAGCTCATGCATTGAAACACAAAGACCTGCAGTCTTCAGGGAGCTAAAGAAAGAATACAGTAGTGTTTTGAGTTGTTTCTTGTCACCATAATTACTTTCTTCTTCACTTTATTCCATATTATTTAATGAATAGTCTTCAAACTATAGAATATATATGCATCTGTCCCTTAAATTTCATCTGCAAATACAAATCAGTCTCTGCAGTGGCATATCCCACTCTCCACGTGAGCCAGGTTTCCTCTCTTTGCTGTGGGCCTCTTCTGGACATGTGCCACTTTTCTTACCATCAGTCCTATGCAACTGTAACACCATCGACAACCACCCCTTCATTTCCTCAGGGTTTTGTTTTAGTTTGGTATTTAACAAGCCAACAATTGGATCTTTTCCTTCTGGGGTCTATTTTAAGAAGGCTTTGTTTAATCAAATGCAATTAGGCATTTAAGATCCAAGATAAGTATTTTTCCTTTGGAATAGTAAAGATAATGCATATTATTTGGATTTAGATAAAGAATGTCAGGATTAACATAAAAACATTAAATATAAGGTTATGGAAACAGCTTTTCTTTTTGACAGAAGGACACAGCAAAACAAATTCAGGGTGGCTGAAGAACCAGTTCACAAGGACAGAGAAGATGTAGGGTGGGCAGATTTGGGTGTGGAAGTGCAGGGTGTATATAACCCTGAGCACAGCAGAGCCCTGGAAGGGACTGTGTCACCTTTGTTCACCTTCCCTGCAAGTGGTGAGGGGAGCAGGAGGACAGCACAGCTGGTGTGTGCTGTACCTTCCCATAAAAGAGAGCAACACACTTCAGCATGCAGAAAGCAGTTCTGACCCCTCCTGACTTACCCATCTATCCTTTTATTTTTTTCTCTCCAAGGGAATATGAAGTATTGTGAATTCACTGGGAGCACCTGTGCCTCAGTTTTGTGTACATGATGGGGCAGAGAAAGGGAACTTGTTGGGAAAAAGATAAGTGGTGTAACCCAGCACTGAAAACCCTCAAGACAGAACTAGGCTGACACCTGAGGGTTCGAGTTCAAGTCTGAGGACGGGGACACTACTGCTCAGGCTGGTTTGCTCATAGGCTACTCTCCTTCCTATGGCAGTCTCTTTGAAGAAGGAGCTTTTATGTCGAACACCCATCTACTTCTAATCACTTTACATTCCAGCAGAATTAGCCAGATCACAAGTTCAGCTCCGAAGGTCCCCGGCCGTGCTGCCGAAGGGGTTCCCTCCGCCTGGGTGCCGACAGCCAGCAGAGGGCAAGCTGCCCCCGCTCCATTTCCTTCAAAAACAACTGAAGATATACATTTTTGTACTGAGCTGGGGCTGGGGGGAAGGCAGTAACCCGCCAGTGTTGGAAAAGATGAACCACACATCAAGTGCCCCTCCAAATCAGGCTCCTGGAATAACCCTATGTCAACCCACACAGTCCGTTAGCTTTCTAAGACAACATCCTTGTGAAATAAAGGTTGCAAACCTTCTCATTTTTTATTTCCTAAACTAAGTCACTAAGTCTTGCAGTGAATGGGTACCAATGAGATCTACTTGAAGCTGTAAGTACTGAAAGTCTGCAATCTCTGCAGGATGCACAAGAAGTTTTTGTGCTGAGTGACCAACCATAAGATGGTGCTGGTGAGGATGTGAGGCTTTGCCAGGAAGCACAGCTACTTTGCCAAGAAAGCTCCAGCTTGTGGTGCAGGTCACTCAGATGACAGTCTGCTTTTGTAGCAGTTCGTTGACCTCTGGGCTGAACAGGACCCATCACCTTGCTGGACATTTCCTACTGTCCTGGCACAGCCTGAGCTTGCTGCTCACTCCCCACAGTGAGAGGGGACTGCCCTATCTGGGCAACAGAGAACAGCCAGGACACTGCACTCAATGGCATCCAACCTGCTGCTTTGGAGATGCTCACCCTGAGCATTCCAGCTGTTTCCTACTATGTCCATCAGTGAGAGGGTCAACCTTACCAGCAACCACAGAGCCATGTCTGCTTCTTCTCCAGGCTATCCATCTTTTTCCCAGAGCCTTATCAACTCCTCAGGTGAGCCTCACAACCCTTTCTTTGTGAGCTCTTTCTGCAAAGTGCTTGGGACTCGTGTTGGAAACACTTTTCAACTCCACAACCCCATATCCCTTCATTCCCATTCATGAGGGCACAGCAGCATTTGCAAGCAAAGAGCTGGAATGTCTTCATGACAGAGATGTACAAAATTGAATTAGTGCTTTGACAGAGGATAAATTGGGTAGCTCAGCCCGGTTGAGAACAACCCACATTCCAACAAAGATGAGTATACCCTTGCCTTAAAAGTACAAGGCAAATAAGTGAAACTTGGATCTCAATTCTTGTCTACTTGTGGAGGGACCATATAAATCACTCTGAAGATGTAAGGACTATGTCTGAGCAAAGAATGTAAAATAAGGCTCACCATCAGAGCAGTGTGATTTCTACAGCCCTTAAAGCTATCTGAAGTTGAACATTTGCCATATTGGAGTCCTCTCATCTTTGTTTATGTGTTACAGTAAACTAATTGAACCAAAGAAGTTATATCATTTTCTCTCTTGGACTAAATGAATAGATAATCTTCATTTGCACTTGGCAGGCTAACACAGACCATTCACCAGTTTTGACAGATATTGCATATAATGGTCTCATTTTTGTTCGGCTCCACTCTCTAAATATTGAAAGAGTCTTTACACATTACACTCTGTTACTGAAAGACAAAAGCTAAACTGTAACTGAGGTTTCACATCTATGCAGCATCTCTGTGTTCTGCTAAACAACAGTTCATTCCACAAGAGGCAGAACTGATGAAGTCTGGCTTCCTTTGGACTTTTGTCCCCTAATATACCCTTTCTCACTGGATTCACTCTGTTCCCACCCATAAATGCTGACTGGCCAGTTGGGGCTTGTTCCCTCAGTAAGAGCACCTTGTTTACTTAATTGCCAGTTCTTATGAAACTCGAAGGAAGCTTTGATACTTCTACCTCTCTTTTAAATTTGGTTAAAAAGTCTCAGTAGTTTCAAAAGTTACATGCAGGGGGACAGACAGACATAGACCTTTCAACTGCCTCATTTCTGTAGGAACTGAACTAAAAACTTAACTAAAAAGTGATTCTTCAAGTTCTTCAGGACTGCAAAAGGTGGACCTTTGCCATTTCAGAAGTCAGTGTGAACTCTGATACTGGGTATCATACAGTTGCATTCCCCCATTGCCCACTTTGGGATAGTGAGGACTCCCAGTAACCCATTCCTTTCACAGCTGTGATGGCAGTAGAAGTTAAGTTTCCATGGACTGGTAGGCTTGTAAAGACAGAAACACACACCCTCCAGGACACAGGTTTTGGTAAAAAGTATTCCAACTCCACACAGTAAACAAAAAAAACTACGAAACTCTGCACACTCAAACACTTTCAACAAGTGTCAAGCAATGACTGGGAAGTTTGACAGAGCAGAAAGTGGTGTACAGCCATCTGTAAAGTGTGTGTGCTGTGCTTAGTATGGGAGTTAGAAAGGTTAGGCAGTGGCCATTTTAAGTACATAATACCTTAAACTAAGAATGGAAAGGGGAAATCACAGCATTCTTAGGGATTCTCTTTGTCAAATGACTGAAGGAGTTAACTTTATACACCTTCATGTGTTTTCTGCAGTGTCTACTGCACTACCACATTCTGAATTTCTTTGTTACACAGATGTGCTGCAGACACTGGCATGGAATGAATAAACATCCAGAAGGCATAAAAAGTATGAGCATGGTCACCAGGTACAGTCTTATTGCAGCAGAACCTTCCAGGTCAGTGTTGCAAAGCGGTGACCTCAGTTGTTGTAACAAAACAGCTCAACAATGACATAGGTCAAGGACTTCTGAATTACTTTCTGTCCTTCAAAATGTTTTTGCATCTGGATGGTGATATTAAGCCTGGTTTCCTGATATATCTCATGCTGTACACTACACCAGAAGGGTTTAATGGACTGTAAATCTATGTCTGGAAAGCAGATTCCCCATTCTCTCTGCAACATAAGATAGTGTGAATAATTACCCACACTGTAGCTGCAGCACTCTTGCTACAAACAAGTAAATATCATATGAAATGTCTGCCTTAGCAATTCATCCTCCAAGGCCCAGGTTTTCCTTATTATAATTTGAAGTACCTCATATATTTTTACATGCTGTGTACAGTATAGTCTCAGGAAAAAGTTTCTCTGGGAAAACGTGGTGAAAAAATAGTTTCATAGCTCCATATATTTGACTTTAAAAGCAATATATCCTGCAGAATAAGCATCTTAATTATGATCCTGAATCTGCACTAAGAGACCCCAGGTGGGAACTAAGAGTGGGTATGAAATTTCACCTAACCAAGAAATTTCCTGAATTTCATTCCTCACTGTCTCCACTTCCCTGAATGCAAACCTTAGGCCAATTTTAGTCTTATCTTAAAGGGAAACTGAAGCTAATAATCTTGAGTCACTGAGGCAACAGGTAGAAATCATAGGATACACACACAGTGCAGTCATACTGACCAGCATCCTGATTTGCAATGGACTCTGCTATCTAAATCCAAAGCCAGTGGACAAATTCTGATTTGAAATCATACTGGATCAGGTAAAACACCCGATGGGACCACAAATTCCCCGGGGATCTTTCACTTTGTCACCTGAAAGAAGACAGGAACTGAGTTCAAGCAACAAGAAATAGGAGTTTTGGCTTCCAGGTTAGCACAGCATTGAGGGGATGAGGGATCTTTAAGCCATGCATTTTACGCTCACTGAGGGACACTGAGATGGAAAGATGAACAAGCTGCACTCTGTACTCAGTCTTTAGAGAGTGAGAAAACCACCACCAGAAGCAGGCACTACCACGAAGGAAGTATCTTTCCAAGCATCCCAAGCTCTTTACACAGTGCCTGGCACAGCCACAAACAGAGGGGTCAACACTGATGTAAGATGGGGAGACTGAGATGCACTTCACTCCCACTCTGAACCCAGAGGAGCTCCTGGGCCAGGCTCACCCACAACAGGAGCTCCTGTTTGCATACCCTGCAACGAGGGGTAGCAGGTCACAAATGCCTGAAGGAAGCCAGGGCAGCAACATGTGAAGGAAGTAAGCTCTATGCTCCCCTCACTGGCCATGGGCCCAGGGGTTTACAAGCCACTTTCTATAGAAAGTGATTCTGTGCACCAGGCAGGCAAAGAGGACATTGCATAGAAACAGTGACAACAAAACAAGAGGCTGCAGCGATGCAAGCTCAGATGTCATGCTGTAAACAGGGACTTACTGTTGAACACATCTGCCTTTATCTACTACTACGAATGGATGCCAAGGAAAAGCCTGGGTCTGAGTCAATCCAAACTGAAAACACCTACAGGAAATAATATTCTGGACTGCTTTCAGTCTTTGGGATTCATTCATTCCTAAAATAAAGGATAGACAACATATGAGTGTTAGGTTATCTGCATTCAGCTCTTTGCTTCGCCTCAGACTTTCTGAATGACCTTGAGCAAATAACTCACTGCATCTACCCCTCACCCTCCTTTGGCTACATCACAAAAAGATACTGGAAGACTGAATGCATGGAGAAGGCACTCAGACACCATGGTGAGAAGTTCTATGCAAAAAAAAAAAAGTTCTATACAAAAAAGTACAGGCATTTTAAAGGAAAAGATAATGCTGACTCGCTATAAACTGTGTGCTTTCCTGAAAGGTCACCTCCTCCAAGCTGTTTTGTTTTTTTCTCTTTACCAAAAAAAATTGCAAAGTAACAAATGTTTCTTTTCATCATTCCCTTTTCCTTCTTTGCAAAGGACATAGTCATCTTCTAAATGCTGCTTTACACTGAAAGTTGAAACAAGTTATCAGAAAGCTAATGGTGAATTTATTACATACCGATGTGTTACAATGTCATGTTGAAATTCAGTTTGACCAATGACACAAACTCATTCTCTTGACTGCAGATCAAGTATCTGAGCAGCATAACCTTTGCAGGCAACAATTCCACCTGTCGTGTACCAAGAAACACATACCACCAGTGTAGTCTTTCTACAAGAGCCTTTGAAGTACCAGAATGAAAGCAAGTACTAACTGCAGGCAAATGAATCCAGATTCTATCTTTGCTTTCAGAGCTTGCACTGATAGGAAGTAGAGAATAACCAACATTGCACTTCCTCAGCTCAGAAGAAAATACTTGGCACAACTCCAAGATGGAAGGCAAGAGAGATCTGCAGTACCTTTGTATCCATAATTCAGGCTACAAACACACAAGGCAGATTACTCAGTGGGCCTTTTTACTGGTATTTAATCAAAGACAGTGTCTGATAATGCAGGGCAAGAGCTCACCTCTATGCAGTAGAGATATATTTCATTTATAAAGGGAAATGCTGACATTTGCACAAACTGTTTCCACAGTCTGCTGCCTCTGAGCAAGGATTACTGAAAACACTTTCTGACCAGTCCTTTTAAAGCTAAGTACACAACAGTGTAGGAGTATGTACAGTGTAACAGGATGTAACATATGTACACAGTATACCTGCTACAAAAGTCTGCATGGCCGTCCATTCAGTTCTGGATGCTGGAGTTTTATTACTTCCAGATTGTAATAAATTAAGGTTTTCTATGGAGTCCTGTAATAAAACGAGGTCCGTATGGGTTCAGTGGCTGTAGGTATCTCCAATATGAAAAGACTCACTGATTCAACCCCACACCACAACAGTCTGAGAAATCTGCAGCCACTGACCTACAGCTGCTCTGAGAATCTGCTTAGCCCAAAATATCAGCCTTGACTTTATATCTGTGTTCCTTAAGGGAGGGATTTTTTAAAAATTCAAGAATAACATTGTCACCAAAAGTTTTCTTGATCTTTAAAAATTTTATTCTACACTCATGACTTCCAAAGGATACCTCATTTACTACACTGCAAATATGAACTGTGCTCTGCCCCTGCCACTTGTGGAGGTCAGTCCTACAGTTATTTTGTCTGCATGACCACTCTGACATGGGATTTTACAAAAAGTCTTTGCACGGTTCATCTCAGTGTTCTCCTTCCATGTTTGCTGCCAAGACAGAAACACATGCTTTTTCTCCACAAAAAAACATGCTTGAAACAAATGCAGGATTCTCAAGTTCAACATAATAATAATAATAATAATAATACACACTTGGACACCATTATGAGATCTTTCTTTTCTATCACATTAACTGTCCCTGTGCAGCTAGTAGGCATAATCAGCCTAATGAAAAATCCAGAAGGAAAAATGTGAGTGCACTCTGTGATTAAATTTTATTGGCTTCAGGGGCATTTCACATCTCTTTGAAGTGTTTCACAAAGATGTCACTGCTCTTTAACCCACTGGCTGTCACTGCAGCCCCGAGAGGACTCTGCTTCTCTCAGAACTCACTGCATCTGAAAGCACAAGTGGAAGGGAGATACAGAGGACAGATACTTGTGCTACTTCAGAAAAATTTGCTGGTGATTGGAGTGAGCAGTGTGGTCCCAATACACTGACTTAGCTCCATCAGCAGCTATAGCTAGAAACACATTCAATTCACTATTTCCCTCTAGGACTGCAGTGATTGCTACAGGGTAATGTAAATATAAATGGGACAGGAAGGTTCTGCCTAATAGAAGAATAGGAACAGCAGCTCTCTGTTAAGATTTCCTTTGTAATACACCAATAATATTCTATGACTGAGGCATAAGATTAGTCCTCACTTCATCCTTTAAGTATATCTCAGGTGTGTTAAAGACAACTGGAAGATAAACTGGGTGTAAATGACATTGGGCCCAAGCTTATTACAAAATCAGATCTGGGGGATCCTCTCCCTTCAGTAGCAACACAGCCTTTTTTCAGACAGTAGCAAAACCACTAATGCCAGTGGGCTGAAAACTGACACGGAAAGGAAATACTTCCTGACAAAGAGGATGGCATGTGGAGTCACTCCTCTGCTATGTAGGGACAGCTCCTCTCTGGCAGCTGAGGAACTGTCTCCATTGTCCACTTTAGCTCCCGACTTACACTTTAAACAAACTTTCTCTGGCAGTCAGGCAGATCCATTGTGTCACATGCCTTGATCAGGAAGACAGGGAGCTGACAGGAAACCCCCTTGGCTAAACAAAGCCCAGTTAATGCCAGCTTGCCATTTTTGACATCCCTGTCATTGTCTCTCTGGTATGTGTTAGTAACTGGACAGGATCAAATTGCTGGCAATGGTCACAGACCTGGCTGCTGGAATAGCCCTTGGAGACATGGGCTCAGTCATCAGCACCTGAGAAATCACGGACCAGTGTGAGATGAACCAAGGTGCACCAATGCAAGGTGCCAACCAGGTATGGTCTGGGTATTGCTCCAGCAACAGTGAATACTGCCTTGCACTACAGGAGTATTAGTGCATTCCCTGTCTTTCAATTCTCTGGTAACACAGCACTTTGTATAAAATCAGAAGCAGACAGCAGGTCTGCTCTCCATGCACCAACAGCTCCTCCCTCAGTGCTAAGGGCAGGAGAAGGGATGCTCACCTTCACTGAGTTAGTAACTTCTGCTGTGCTTTTACTTGCATTGTCGACTCTACTCCCATTCAGACAGAAGCCTGTAGCTTGGATTTAGTGGCGCCTTAAATCCAAGCTGAGAAGACACAAGCAGGATAAAGCTTGAGAGCTATTGACTTTCAGTCTGCTTATTGCAAACAGGAAGCTGGACACTGAATTACTACCCATCAAATGCAAGCTCAATTCTTCTGATAATGTAGATGGTCGCAACACAGTGCAGTTTCTGCTCTTTGAGGAGGGCGCTGACCTGAACTGGGTAGTGTCATGGAGATAGGAATACAATTATTCTGTGCCAAATGCCTTTCTTCTACCCATCTGTCTCTAAGCTCCACCTGCGTGCTCCCCTCCTCTGAGACCTCTGACCTTGCCTTTTTGACCCCTAACCTCTGCTGTGACTGTTAATGTCATATTCACAATCAAAGTAACCAAATCAAATTAACCAAACAACTGCTTCAGTAACTCTTCTATATCAGTCTATTCTATTACTCCTAATAAATTCAACTGTTTAGACTTGCATATTTATCTCACAGTTCTCTACTGCTGTATTGATGACTGAATGCACCCTTAAGGAGACAACTCACATTTAAAAGGAGAGAGTCTGTTATGATTTTTGCCAAACTCTCTTTAGGGTAGTGAGCAGGTATTGTGCCACACAAACCTCTCTGGCATCCTCTCTTGTGTTAGAGGAGTTGGGTATGCTCTGAGCAGAGCTCACCAGCAAACAAGGGTTTGTGCCATGCTTTCACTTCTCCATGAGCCTCCCTGTTCATTTGCTTGTGAATAGCATGGAATATGAAATCATGGCTCTCTCCTTCTGTGCAAGAGGTCAGAAAGGTCAGCTACAACTGTGCAAAGGATGTGGGTTTTTTCCTTTGGTCACAGGAGACCAAGGCTCAGTGTAAGTAATGCAACCTGCCTGAGTCAAATACAACAAACACTTCAAGTGCCACAGCTTGCAATCATTAAAAATATCCCAGAAATTAGAAGTACAAACTTGGTATAAACAAAAATCTGGCAGTGAGGAAATCACTTTCTTTCCAAAGAGTGTTTTGACAAACTATTCAGATGCTGAAAGGGAACCTCATTTCCATCCCAGAACTCTGTCCTCTTAAGGGCCTGGGATGGGGGTAGAGGGGTAAAGGGAAGACTGAAAAGTGACACACACAGTGGGAGTAACCTTCCAGAGATAATCAATGGCTTCATAATGAGCAGCCGACTCTACTGAATATTGATTAGCCAGTGCTGGCAAGCTCTGCTCCGGGGAGGTCAGTGCTCCTGCCAGCTGCCTTGTGTGAGCACAAAGGAGGCCTCAGCAAAAGGCAAATTGTAAATGGCAGGTTTTATATGAGAGGCACCATTCAGGCCCTTAATAGAGGAAAAAAACTGCAAAGTATGGTCACTGCACAAGCAGGCACAAAGCAGCAGCAGTCCTGCTAACTTTCGTTATTACACTGTGCTACAAAGTGCAATAATGAGTTTGCCCTAATAAACTTGTTATAAAGATTATCACTTGCAAATGTGCAGATACCACGAGTTGCCACAGGTTCTCCTTCCCTATTGATTTCACAGACATGTGAAATGAGGTGCTTTCACAGACAGCTGCCCTCAGAAGCTTTGCCCAGTGTCACACCTCAGTCCATGGCAGGTATAAGTACACATTTCAAGCTGACACCATATGCTGGCCTAGGCCAGCTGTAAGTATAAGTCATGCACCTGAAGCAGCACAGCTGTGTGTCAACACTCCATCCCTCCCACAGCACCATCTGATCTTACTGTCCCATTTAGTAACTGTGATTTCAGCTTTTTAGTATTTTTAAAATATAAATAGTTAGATATTAATTTTATTATTACAGCCACTGGTAGATACACACAGAACTGCTGAGGAAATTAGATATTAATGACTAAAAGGATATCCTACCTTTTTAGAAGCAGAGAGTCTTTTCTCATAGGCTTTCTGTGGAAAGAGAAATTGTGACAGTCAGGGAAAAGAGATCTTGAAACGGTGTTCTTTAAAAGAAAAAAAAAAGAAAGAAGAAAAGAAAAAAGTTCCAGTTCCTGGTTTCTGTCCGGTGTAACTCATCTGACTTCAGTGGGGCTGTCCCAGAGTAGATTCGTCCCTCTGTCTTTGCCAAAAAGAGAACAACAGGAGCCAGCCAAAGGCATCTGCTTTTGCATTTCCTCAGTGAATCCGTTCATTATACTCTCATGATAGAGAACTTGTAAACAAAGGCACTTCATGATGCTGCATTGTGCTATCCATAATTACATTGTATGTGCTTCATCAGCATACATGCTTCAGGGCACACTGCAAAAGCTTTTTATGTATTCAGGACTCTTTCTGAGAGGGTGGGTTAAATGAAGAGAAGGAAAAGCTAACAGTTAAAACAGCAAAGGAAACCCCAACAGTTACTTAGAGAGGAGCTCAGTGTAAGAGTAGCAGAGGAAGCTTTATGTACACACACTGCAAAAAAAAAAAGATGGTAGCAAAATCCCTCCCTATCAGTATCCCAGTTAGTTTGTGTGCTTTAATACTTCCACTTGTGATTTCTCTTAAAGACCACAAGCCCTCTAAAACAGTAATCATGTTTATGCAGTGCTACCACATGAAAACCTCAGTCTGGACGGGGATTCAGAAGAACTTTTTTTAAAAAAACAGTTCAGTTTGGAAGCTCTCTGATGCTACCTTTATATAAATGACCAACCATGCCTTAACTTCAAAGTGACATGTCAGGTATAACTCCCTAGTTTTTGAGCATTAGAAAATTCTGGTGTCAGATCATAAGCAAGTCCTAAATTCTTTATTGCTTAGCAGATGAGCTTAAAGTGCTTGGCACTATATGGTGCAAGTCATTCTCTGAGAAGAAACTCTGTTTATCTTGCAAGCATGTACTAACACTGTCTGGGATGTAATTAAGTCCAGCAGAATATAACATATCTCCTGAGAACTTTGCTTTTAGAGGTCCAGAATCTGCCACCAGAATATGTGTAATCCACACCCTGTTGAAAAGTATTTGTTTCTGAAAAGAAGAACTTGAAAAAAAAATCCTTAAGATAACCAACACCCAGGTGTGCAGGGGAGGCAGGATTGGAGGGGTGGAAGCTGAGACTGGTCTGGAAAGTGGAGCACAGACAGAGGTAGCAAGAAAGGGTGAACAGAGGGCTGTGGAGATACAGGGTTTTGTGGTGAATTCTCCCTTGTACTACTTGTATGCACATATAACATATTTTGCTGCAAACCCACAATTTTAGGTTTGTTTGGTTTTTAATAGAAGTAATTTTCAAAAGTGAAGGAGATAATAGAATGCAACTATATCAAAATACACTAAAAATGGCACATAATGTCAAATTGTTTTAAATGCTAGATTTCACTGTGGACTATGGAACAAAGCACTTTCAAAGTGCATACATCAAGGCAGCATTTGCATAGTTTAATAGCAAACCGAAAGTCTTCCAAACTGTGCAATCCCACTTGCTAAAAAATTTACTCCATATCCAAAGTTTTCCTCTGTTATTGTCAATTATTCCTGTGCTAGAGACCATAAAAGGAAAAGTTCAGGCAGTTCTTTTCTGAACACTTCTTACATAAAGATAAAATCTGTCAGTTTTGTGTCACTTGAACAGTGTTCTCAGATGAGCAATTACAGTCAAACAGTAGCATCTACCTCCAGAAAGGGCTGGACATACACATTTGCTTAGTCACTGCTAATTCAGAAAGTCTGGAGAACTTCTCAGCTGGAGATTCAAAGTTGTTAAATTCAGTGTAACAAGGAGGAAAGAATACCCAATGCCACAAAATAATATATTACTACTTGGCAACAAAATACAGTCACTCCATAATAGCTTTTGTAAAAGTCCTCTCAGCATTTATAACAATTAATTATTATTTTAATAACTATTAATAACATCTTACCTAGCTTTTCAAGTCCACAGATGTCAAAGTCTTTAACACAGACAGGACCACCATTTGGTCATTTTGGATTACCAAAGGTTTTATCCTGCCATCGTGGCAGGGGCCACAAAAAAATCCATGAGACCTCCAGGAACCAACTTTGGCTTCTGCAAATTTTCCCCAGACCTTGCACTACACAGAACAGAACTGAGAAACATTCTAGATTCATGTGAAGGAATCTACTTTACAGGTCAAAAAGTCTTTATGGATTAACTTTTTAAGAATTCTTTTGGAGTAATTAAACCAGAAGTAATGCTGAGGAAGAGTGCCAATGCGCACCCTTTGGAATTACACTGGCATACTCCAGAGCCTTAGTGTAGCTCCAGGAGTGAGCCTGTTCTGAAGAAAACTCCTTATGGAAAACTGGATGAAACCCACATGTTACCTCATCACCTTTGAAGTTCAGACATATGGATGTGTGTATAATGACCCTGCAGCTGAGCTGGAACTGAAGCCATCCATCCAGGACAAGTACACAACAACTCACCATTTCCAGGAAAAACCAGTGCCAAGTATAGCAGGCACCATTCACGGGGCTTTAAGCCACAGCTTCCCTCTGGGTGAGTCCAGATCTGGGCTGGAAGGCTGAAACACAAAGCTACACGCTGCCAAAAAGAGCTGTGTTTCAAGTGGCTTGGGATCAAACCCATCCTGATTTGCACCCAAACCACACACCATTTCAGGCTTGCTTGTAACTTCGCCAACTGCTGCTGAAGGGTTCACAAACTTCAGTGAACTTGGCTTGAACTTTGCGTTGGAAATGAAAAAGCAAAATAAAACTTTCAAGTTGAAGGTTCTGCCTCAAGACCTTTTGCCCATCTCCAATACCGATGCCTTACAAAACAATAATTGATGTTCTATTCCATACAATGACCCCAACCCTCATGCCTTACACACACTTTCCCAGGTTTCCTTTTCTGTATGTCTAAGCACCTCTCCCACCTCATTGCTTTCACTATAATCTTTAAGATGAGGAAGAAGATTCTCAGCTACAGTAACACTGGAGGCTATGCATACTTTACTCACAGGAGTAAAATCCCTCCATCCCACAAAGCTTACTGAAGTAATGATAACAACACATTCTTTAGGGTTTTCCAAGGCCAAATGAAAAGTTGGTTTCTGTTTTTAAGGAAAGTTATAAAATAATACAAAAGAACTTGGAAAACTGATCATGGTCCTGTCAGTGGTAGTAATGCACACACACCCCACTCACATATATTTATCCCTTTAGCTGTTTCCCATAAGTTATGGCAGCTTTGAATCTTCCCAGCAGCAAGTGCCCCAGTGTTTCTCCAGAGAAGTGCATGTTCTTCTCATGTTCTTCTCTTCTTGCCCCTCGGTTCCAGCATTCCTTTTTAACACACTCACTTAAAACCTCTGTCTTAGAACAGGCACTGCAGGTCTGGGGAGCTTTAAGATAAACTGCAGAGCGGTTCATAAAGATGAGAAGAAAGGGGAATGAACTACCTGTAACTCTATGTAACTCTCGAAGCTATAACTATTTAAATAAATAGGATTTAATTGAAAGCAAAACAGTTTATCCTTGAACAATGAAGTTCACAGAAACTTGTTCTAGAATAGCCTTCAACACTATCTGCTTTTCTTTGTGCTCATTTTTAGCCTGTTCTGTCTGCTCTTTTTTTATAAAGAATTACCATTTTTGTGGTGGCAGTAGTAAACCATTTGACAAAAATAGCTTACACAACCCTCACTCTGAAAACAAAAACCAACCAAACAAAAAACCATTACTCTCTTCTAAACCATTTCAACCAAACATCATCAAGAATGGCATATTTGAAAACATATGAAGTTATCAGATTTCTGAAGAATGCATTTTTGATTCTGCACACTTTTTTTTTAACCCATTGCATAGTCACTTCTTGAGTTTTGTACTTGACCTGAAGAACTGGCAAGTAAAAATAGTTTCTGTCTCTAACCTTCCCTTTTCCATCTGATGATAATCCATTCCTGGTGCTGCTCAGGGGAAGAGCAAAGTGACAGCAGCATCAAACACAACATGTAAATAACCGCAAGGCACTGAGGTTTCTCCTTTGATCTACTGAAACAATGATTTCTCTCTGATAATATAACAGAATATTCCCTGAATCTTTTCATAGCTGCTGTATATTTTACAACACAGGTCCTGACCTTGTCTAGGTAGGTTTGGTTTTCTCTGACAGCCTTACTGACTGAGCTAATGAGAATGGTCCCATGCTCTTGTGGCAATAGAGTGTAAGGAAATTCCAGCTGACCAACATCCATGCCTGTTTCTGCACTGCTTGTGGAACTGAGCTCAGAAACACGGCACTTCCACGGAAGTGAAAATCAACTGGGGCAAGTGGGAAGGGGGGGAAGTTTTCAGACATGTCTACTCCTTATTTCATGGTGCATCCCAGAAAGTGTTGTGTTGCTACAAGTGTGTGCGTGGGAGGGTGAAATGGATTGATAAACAAGCAATTAGGGGTTGGGACTGCTCCAGGCATAAGTACCACCAAAAAAAGGCACTTAAAAGTCAAAAATAGTTGCGAAAGCTCCTCAGCAATGTCCTGACATTTTTTATTACACAACTCTAAAGCAAATCTGAAAACTCAAATGTTCCATTAATTTTGGATGCTTTTTAACTTCAAATTTCAGTTCTTCTCTCCTGCTAATGAGTGGCCTTCTCCTCTTCCAGCTGCTCTTTGTCTGTAATGCAGTGATAGCTACAGGCTGCTGCCCAAATTGGAGACTTGCTATACAAGGCACACAGGTACATCCTTTCTCTCAGGGAGCTGTGTACGTTCTGGTGGGAATAATCAAGTATTCCCTTAAGATGAAGAACTGATGCAGAGATAAAGCAATTTATCCAAGGCCCTATTGGATGCTTGAAGCAGGAACAGGAGTGAACACAAATCTTCAGTGCCTTCACAGAGGATTGTACACATTTGTCAGTCTGGAAAGGACGAGCTCTACTGCTCTGGAAGTGCACACCTGGTTTGAGCACACGAGGTAAGACAGTGCTGTGGGATGCACATCAATCCACAGTGCAGGTTTCCAGAGATCAGGGTTTGGACAAACACAGGCTCCAGCCAGGTTGCTGTTCCCCTGGGGATCAGTGTCAGTGGTCTCCAACACAAACAAACATCACTCTGCACAGGATTTCTGGACCTAAGACAGTGGAGCCAGAGGTGCCGTTCTCTTAGAGTTGACAGATACTTGGAAGCAAATAGGGTGGAAAAGAGCACATATCCATGAAAACAAAGATGTCTGCAGAGCCCTGGCTTCAGTAAGACTGGAAATGCTATGAGATTACACTAAGATAACTTTTTTTTCATTATTGGCACCCTGTGTTGTCATGCTTACAATTCAACAGCCAGTTGTCTTATTAGGAGAGTGGCAAATGCAGGTCTGCTGGACAGTGGGAAACATTCCACTATTTATCACCACTACAGTTCCCAGGATGTCTTGTGTGCAGATTTGCTCTGGGAGCCTTTGCCTGCTTCCAGCTTAAATGTAAATTTTTTTCTTTTTTCTTTCTTTCTCCCCCCTTTTATTTTTTTTAGGAGGTTTTTCCCTGCTCCCAACACATTTTGCTGATGTCAGTCCCCCTGTGCTCTCTCTCTGCTGGGCATCCTGGCTGGCTATTTATGTGGGAAGTGAAATGAAAGCCTGCACTTTTTTGATGAATACTGCTATACTCACGTCATTTAGAATTTTTATTTGGACTAAGCAAAGAAAAAAAGTCAATGTAGCAGCTATTATAATCAGCATCTTTTACAAGTTGATCCAAGGTCTAAAACACTTGCATGATGAGAATTCCAAGGATGAAAGAGTCATTGTCTGAGAACTTCCCATTGCAAATTGGTATTTCAGTTTTCCTCTGCAGTTATAACACCTGAAAACTTTTTTTTCTTTTTTTAAATCAGACCCTCATGCAGTCACGTGCCTCTAGGAGCTGGGACTTTTAAGGGAAAAAATTCCAATTTGAAAACTTTACTGGCAACATTATGAAAGTTATTGTCTCTTGAGCACTGACATTAGTTTTTCTCCGCATTCTGGTTTATCACCCACGCGCTTCTCACCACACCTTAAGGGCCTGGTCTCTGTTTCAGCAGGGAGAGACAGGCTACCAAATTGTACTAGGGTTGTCCATTTTGCTAATAGGATTATAGCAAATAATACCAAAAAAACCCCTACTTATTCATATGGAAACAAAATTAATCCCTTCTGCCTGCCCCACCCCATAACTTTGTGTCTGAGCACGAAAGCTATCTGTCTGTTTTGGCAGTACAGAAACATTCACAAAATGTTTCCAAATACTAGGGTTCCCCCCTCCCCCTACTCTTTTCAGTTTAGCTCTGCAGGAACACACAAAGTATAACAAAGACTGTGACATTCTCTCCCATGTAAGTTAATATAGGGCATTGATATTGCTTTCTGGGGAATAATATCAAATACAATTACCAGGAAAAGCTAAAGAAAATACAGAAGGAGCTATAAATAAAGCTAAAAGCTATAAATAAAAAGTATCTTTCATGCTGTTAATTTCCTGTCTCATATGATGCCACCATGGTGTGTTGTTGATCAGTATATAAGATTTTAGTAAATAACTTTGCAACACAACTTGCTGGACAAGTTTTCCAGATGATGTCCAAAGGATAGACTCATCTCACCTGTACAACACAAATGGATGCTACACTGACCTTGTCTGCCTTAGGGGGTCTCGCTTATACCAAAGTGGAAAGTCAGCTGGAATGGCTGAAGGGAACAGCAGTGCTGACTGCAGTTCATGGGAACACATCTGGATACTAAAATCATGGCTCAGGGGGGCAGCTGCACATCCAGGGGGATGCCCCTGGGGCAGAAGCAGCTGGCAGAGTGTGGATTGGAGAATTCCGAGGGGTAGAACTGGACAGGCATTCCTTGAAAATTTGCCTGTGAACTTGGGTCTGTTCTCAGAGCTTGTATCTGAACTATGGTAAATAATTCCATCCTGATTCCTCTATTATCTGGAAGTTCTCTAAACACCAACAATACACTTATCTACTGCATAAAGACAGAAAAGGTGAGCTCTCAAGGTTTATCCTGCCGTTTTCTTTTCCTAGAATCTAAATGACGATTTACTTATAATGACCATAATCAAAATGATATTATTTTCTGTAATCTGCAAATAAATTCACTGATTTAATCCAAAAGCAAAGTTGAGAGTTAAGGAATAAAACCTGCCTTGGACTAAGGGAAAAATGCAATATATCTAATAAAACTCAATGCAAAGGGATAAAATTGATTGCTTTTTTTTGTTGTTTTTAATTATCCATATTATTCTACATCCCTTTCATAGGAATTGGGATAGTATGACTGAAGGTTGATGGCTCTACAAAAACCAGCTTTTTCACATGTAGACACACTGCTTTCAGTGTAAATGCAAGTTTCCAAATAAATCAGAGTTAAGTGTGTAGAAAGAAAATGCTTGTTGTTAGTTGGAAATTCAAATTTTATTTCACTGCTTACTCCTGAGTGGCAGAGTGATGCCCTGCCCAAGCATTCTGATGGGTATTTATACATCATGCTGTCTGGCAACATCTTATTCAAGGATTGTAGCAGCACAAATTCTTCCTTATTTGCCAATTTTAATCCAAATTTGCAAATAATCTCACTCAGAGCACCGCACCTGAAGCATCAAGTAAGGGGTTTTATTTCTGTCCAACACCAGTTCTGCTTTTCTTCCAAAAAAAACAAACAGGAGGAGAAACAAAATACAGCACTGTATTAGATTTCTCTAATAATGAGAAACTTTCTAGGAAGAGCATCAAATATTCCAGTGTGCACAAGAAGTAGTTTGTCCTCAGTCATCTATTTACAGGTTCTTAATCCACCCTGTGTAGTCTGCTAGTCACGCAGGATTTCAGTAATTTTTTTTTTAAGCTAATCATCAGGTCACAATTCAGCAAGAAAGTTCTGCCCCGATTCATGAGCTCCAGTGCTGCAGGACTCTGCAGGTTCATGGCAGGAATTGGTCTCAAATTAACAGCATAAAGAGAACAATACAGCTTGGATTGAGAGCATTATTTAAATAACTGAGAAAGACAGTTGCACTGAAAAGTAGCTACTGAACACACACTGCCCCACACAAAGGAAGGTTGATAATTTTAAGAGAATGAGGTTGTAAAAGAGGGATGTGGCTGGCTTTTCCAGCAATCATTCCCCAGGCTTTCTAAAGAATGTTTCAGAATCGTTCTGCAGCTCACAGCCTGCACTCTGAACACACTGGTTGTAGCTCAGAGCTGGATCCAGGACATGGCTTGATGAATACTAAAGATACTGGAAAAAATTCAATTCTTGCCATTTTGGGATGGGGAAAGGAGGAAGTCAAAGTCCCCAGCACATGCTGACTGGTTTACACTGCCCATAAAGAACTGAATCTCTGCCCAGGATGCAAAATCAGTCTGAACCAAGCTCTCTGACAGGTTCAATACTTTCCAGTTTTCCCTCCGCTGTTTTCCATTTTCATTGCTTTGTCTCTCTACAGCAGTTATTCCTACCCAGCACTCCAAGTACTATTCCAATATAAAACAGGCTGTTTCAATATTTCTGGCCCAAAGGAATCCAGAAAATTGGAGCACAAATTAAAGGAAAACAGATTCAGAAATATTTCCCCTGAACAAAATAAGTCCCACAGAACATCTCTTGATGTTTTAGGAGTTTAGTGTATCTAATCAGACTGTTCACCCTCAGAGCCTGACCCTAAATAAAATATTGGCAGCTTTGACCAAATGAGTGAAAGGAGATCGCAAATTCTGGCCGACAGATTAAAAAGTCAGTGTTCCAAGAGGCAGGGGGGAGGGAATGTTTAGGGCTTCCTGAAAAACATCCCTCTTTAGTTGTCTCAAGTTGCACTTCTTAAAAATCTTGGCTTTTACTCTGAGGACTAAAGACAAACAGTAAGCTTCACTGGAGTTCCACTAACAGCCAAATAAAAAACACTTTACTGAGAAAACATGTATTTCTACAAGCAGCTGAACCAACAGAGTCCTTTTTCCTACAGCTCTGCAGTTCTCCAATATGGAAATGAAAACATTTTACAATGTTTCTGATGTTAATTAAGGGATGGATTTATGCAGGAGCCTTTCCCTCAGGAGGAGCATTAGCAGAGTGTCTGTTCCCACTCCCTGAGTACTTACTTCCCTCTCCCTGATGGAAACTCTGTAACTTCTGCCTCCCTCAAATTTTGCTGAAATTGGCCACAGTGTTCACAAGTTATTAGGGAGGAGTTCTAGACACAGCAAGACCGTGTGTGCATATCAAATAACAACAACAAAAACAAACAAACAAACCACCACCAAATCCATTGTAATGTCCAATAAACACTTAAGGTAGCTGGAAAATAGTTGTGAAGGGAGTCAGCCAGTTTCCCTTGCAGTATTTCCACTTTTTGATTCAAGTGCCACCTACCAGGACAGGGCAGGAAGGACTGTCCACTGGTTAAACATGTCTCACACTCTGTCTATCAAGGTTCAAAATCTGCCAAAATCTTCCTTGAGCACAGTAAGTCATGTTGAAAACAAACTCAAAAAGATATAGGAACCTCAAATTGGGTTTTCCAGACTCAACTTTCTCATGCTTGAAACTTAAATCAGTTGTGTTCTCAGTAGAGTACATGGAGAGCGCTGAAACCAGAGCAATAGCATGTTTGCAGGCATCAATCCCAGCTAACCACTACAAAATAGTGACAAGATATATCTGAAAACCCGTTCTCCCTTCACTAGATGATTTTCTTAGGGGCTGTCATTTGGAATCCAAAGAGACATCTCTCCTGAAGAAACCACCTGTGTCTTAGAGTTTCCAGCCTGTTGGTATGGAAAATGTGACATCTGCAGAAGTGGCCACACTTTCACTGAAAAACTTTTAGAAGTCACCAATTAAGAAAGGGCTAAAATTGCCTCTCTTGATCCTTTTTTTCCTCAAACAGACAGCATAAGAAGGCAGGTAGTGCCTCCTCACTTCCTTATGATCGCAGCGTAACAGCTGGAAAATTCATTCACAGTATAGGAAAACCAGTCTCCTCTTTCCCCTTGAAAGGGATTCATCCCATACTGTTGATTAGGCTGCCCTTACCACTGCCATATTTATACTGAAAGATAGTCCAGCCCTACAGTGCTTATAATCAGAACTAAAAATCAAAATAAATTCAGGAAAAAAAATCAAACAAATTTGCTATTCCTTTTACAGACAATGAGCTGAGCCAAGGACAGTAAGATTATGAATACAGAGTAAAAGTCAGAGGAACAGCTGAGAATTAAGCTCCTATTCCCTAAATAACAGGACAGTGATTTAATCTCTCACTGGGGATCCAGTCTGGTAGGTTTATGTAGCATGTACAAATTCACAGCAACAAAAGTTGGAAGCTCCATAGGCCCTGGTATCTAAAAGTATGTACACAGGCAAGAAATTAGATTACAGATCTGTCTCACCATTATTTTGCCTGTTGTGTGGACTTTAGGCAGTTAAAAAAATACCAGGTGAGCTGACAGAAAATGCTTAAGGTACAGTAAGTAACAGGGAAATGACATGCATTAACCAACTGGTTTTGATATTCAGAGGTATTGAATATTACTGAACTACTGTAAATTACTGAAACAGAGCATCAGTTCAACTAAATTTATGTTAAATCTGAAGTAAAGCCTGCTTGCATTTTTAGGATTTTTTTTTAATCATTTATTCTCTTCCTCAAAAACTTAACATATTAACTATTGACTGTTTTGAAAAGTTAGTGTGACCTGCAATCAGTGTGGAACATGATGTCCATCTCTCTTTGGGGGTATCTTTGTTTCAAAGTGTTTCAGAACTCTATTTAAGCTAGAAAGTAATCAGCTTGTTAAATCAATATAAATCATTGTTATACATAAAAAAGGGAATTGCCCACAGGAGACTGCACTAATTTAATTATTTGTTTCTAAAACTTTTTCCAAGTTCATAAAGCTGTTTGCTTCTTTGTGAGTATCTTTAGACACAATACAGGTTTACAAACTGTAAAATAAAGAGCTGATTTACGATGGGAACAACTAACACTAACAGAATGAGGAGGGACTGTGTTTAACAGGTGAGCAACCAGACACCAATCTGTGTGCACTCTCATGCAGTTTGGTTACAAAATAATCCAAGTCCACCCGTGTGAAATAGTAACATATGCAATAAAAATGTCAGAGAAGCACTGTCCATGTGTAAGATCTGGCAGCAGAGCTGCCCTCACAAGGTTTGAAAATCAAACTCACACATCCAAGGGGCTTCATTGCAAGTAAGGGCTACTTGGTGCAAAACCTGTTAGCTCAAGAGGAGAAACTCACCATTTCATAAGATAGCTTGAGAACACTAATTTGGATAATATATGGGAGATTAGGAAAGCTCTATCTATAGACAAGCTGTAACATTTAGCCACCTGCATCTTTGTACAGAAGCAAAAAGCTTAACTTCTTGAGAGACATCTAAAAATGAGTGTCCAACCATCCTTTCTTCACAACAATCCCATGTTTGTATATGGGGCTTGAAAAGGACCACTGGCTGAAAGGACAACCTTGGTGGCACGTGGCACTTTTAGAAAGGTTCAAAGCCTCTTCTCTCTTCCCCACAAGGAGTGGTGAATCCTAAAAACAGAAGCCAGCCTTGGGGACACGAGTGGCATGTTTCCCAGATGGCAGTTTACAGAAGAGGCTTCTTGAACTCTGACAGGCTTACTGCATGTGTTCTCATTGCTCACAGGTGGGATTTGATTATTTTGTACCTAAACTTCATGTCAAACTGCATGAGAGTAGGCACAGGTCAGTGTCTGGTTTCTCACCTGCTAAACACAGTCTCTCCTCATTGTGTTAGTCTGCAGAAGGGTGAGACACAGGGCTCATTCCACCACTCACACAAAGGACACGTGACTCTACTTCCCCTTTTGTGATAGCATTGATAAGGAGTTATAGGGAGCCCCTGATATTTTCCAAGCCATGACCACCTGGAGCCCTATTTGTAGGCAAGAACTGGAACCATTTTGATGCATAGGGGATGTACACAAGCTGTCACAAAGGGTGCCTCTGTAACACAGCACCATTTCAATGCTGTTGGCCTTCCCTCCCCTCCCACCTCGGCAGGATTCCTGGGTTCTGCCAAGCTGCAGAACCTGAGAAAAAGCCACACTGTGCTGCTTTTGTTCTTGCGAGGGGGAAGGAGAAAAAAATAGCACTTTTTGAATGGATTAGGACTTGGAAGAGATTTAAGTCATGGAAGAGGTACAGGAAATAAGAAAATGGGGTCTCCAATCTGAACAGTCTTTAAGAAAGCTCAGCAAGAAAGAAGCATTAATAAATCAGAGGTTTAGTTATCCTCTTGGCTTAGCTGGGGCATTGTAAAGTTCTCAGAAAGCTGTCTGAAGAAATTTGTGATTTTAGCAGAAGCTACATTACCTCTCTTCACTCTACTGCAGTATGAATTTTCCCTTCCCGACTCAAAAAACTTATATGCACTGTGCAAATATAATGCTTTATGTGAGCAGGGACAATCACAGACAGAAGCATCTCTTCTGGCTTATGTATTTTAAAAACTCTTCCTGTCTTTTAAGAAACTACATCCACAAAGAAATGGAACAACCTTTTATCCTAGAGGTAACATTTGCACAAGACCATTGTGTCCAGCCACTCAATGTTTCCTGCACATATCACAACTAATCTACCAAAATATCTATGCACAGGCAGTGAGTCCCAGGTATTGTAGTTGTTGCACACACAGAGACCAACTACTTGATGTACAGCCACTGGCTCTGGCTCATTCTGTAAAACAGATATGGATCTTAAGACCTACAAACTCAATGGTTGCAAACAGGTCAAACCACAAGAAAACCAATCAAACCAATTAGAATCCAGACAAGGTGCAACCTTCCCCACCCTGGATCAGCACTCCGCAAAACCATCAGGAAGTCTCTGCCTCACAGGATGGCTCTGACTCGCTGCTCAGACATCTGCCCTAGGGCTATTTATTCCACCCTCAGGGCTGTGTGGATTCCTACCCCTTTCAGTTACCCTCACAAAAGATCCCTGCAGTAAGCAAGGAGAGAGACTACACGAAAAAGTCACATGGAAGGGTCTCTATCTGCCACCTAATGCAAGCAACTGGCACCACAGGATAAACACTACACACAGACAAGAGCCAAGACACTATGAATATATATGGAAAAAAGCTATCTAGCAATCTAACAGATAAAACTGTTAGTATTGGGTTTTATGTTATAGTTTTGCATAGCTATGCTGGCAAAAAAGCAGATGTAACTGCCCCAAAGCTGCCACACACATAGAGGGGAAGGCTCGTTGCTGCTGAGGCATCACCTGGCCCCACTCCTGTGGTCTCCACCCCATCATCATCATGGATTTCCTCTGTCACACACTTTAGAAGAAAAAGCAGCCAGCAAATGCTGCCTTGCCGTTTGTTTTGATCTATCTAATGATCTGCCCATCAACTAAGCGCCTACAACAGTAAGGCTTGAATGCAGTAATAGAGAGACAAATCAAGACCGATTACACGTTCTAAATTCACGAATATACCATTGTTATGCATAAACGAACCAGCATTTGAAGGTCAAATATCTCAGTGATTTTCTGCTTAAATCTAAAAGCTTAAATCTTATCGCTTTTGGAGGTTTCCTTACTTCAATCTGAACATTAAAACAGCTTTTCACAACGTGAAATGGAATGAACTATGGTGTTTATACCTGGGCCAATGTTGCTTCCCTACCCCGTAACACATTAGGCAAAAGTGATTTTATGAGATGTGCCCAGATCAATTTTAAAATAAGTCCAACCACAACCTCAAAAACTGATTCCCCCTTATATTTGACAAAAATGTTCCAACCCCCCCCCAATTCTTTGCTTTTACAATGGTCACATTTTCAGGATTAAAGTACATTCTGGTACTCATCCAGCACAATAGGTGAATGCAAACCAGTGAAGAGCATTACAAGAAATTTCACCTATAAATTAACATAAAATAATGTCAAATCCCTTGCAACTATGTAACAGTATACAGAGACAAACTGGCTAGCTATTACTAGTGTATTGCTCTGTATAGTACTTCATTAGTAGCCCCTTCAAATTTTCCCTTGTTGAATCACCTGTTTCTGGCTACAATGTCAATATTTACAGGGCTCCTTTTCCTAATAAAGCATGAAGGCAACAATAAATGAAGGTACACAATAAATTCTCAAGTGCTTCAGCAGAAACTTATTTTAAACACATAGGAAGTTAAAAATGCCACAGATTTGTACTAAAATTTCTTACCTTGCAAAGTTTCAGCAACAGCCAGCATGTCAGGTACGCTGTCAGAGGGAATTTCACTTTTATATATCTTTCAGGCAAACAGGTAAGGTACATTTGTCCCAAATCCAGCTCTTCATGGTCAGCACTACTGCCAGCATTATTAATATCACCCTCCCCACCCTCTCATCTTCCTTTTTCCTCTTCTGCTGATGCACCCAAACATCTATTGAACTCCATTTTCAAAACGTCTGTGGTGTCACACCCCCAGCCCCCCCCTTCTCCACAGCCCTAATCCTTCCAGAGACAACTCAGAAAAGTTTTACTTTCACAACAGTAATGATATTCCCTGATCCTCCAGAAGTATGCAGCCTTGTCTTTAAGCCAACCCAAAAAGTTAAGACTGTGGTAGAATAAACTTTCTTTAAACTGTATTGGCTCTTTGCCTTTCTCTTATTGAACAACCTCTTGCAAATGTGTGTACAGCTACAAGACAAATATAGCACTAGCAAGCCTTGTCATACAGCACAAGAATACTCCTGTTGTTGCCAAGAGAGGAGAGAAAGATTCCATTTATTTAAAGAGCAAGTCCTCGGCATCAGTACTTCCTTGTTCATTTGGAGGGGGAAAAAGAAGATGAAAAGTCTGTTAGCTTTGAAAACTTTATTTTTTTTGTCAACTGTGTTTCCTCAGAACAAATCCCGAATCTGTAAAAAAAAAAATTATGTTCTTATGGAGGAGGTTTTTTTCATTCCAGAGACTTTCAGCCACAGTAATTCATTGTCTGTGATATCGCAGATGCCAAGCTTGGGAAGGCTACAAATTTCAAAAGAATAAATGAGGTCTTGCAGATGGACTGGAGCCAAGACATTCTCAAATAATGAACAGCCCTTCCATAGGCCAAAATATGAAGAAAATATGCAAGAGATTAACTAAGTAATTTTTAGCTAAACATTAAGCAGCTCATCTGTGCCTTGTGACAGCTCAAACTTGTACATTAAGAACAATTTTAAGGACCTTTTTAAGGACCTCTTAGGTTTAATTGTATCAATTATGAGAATTCAACAGCATCAACAACTAAAAGGCATAATTTTAATCAACAGGATTAACTTTACTGGTGACTTCATCCAGAAATTTATGCTATCTTCAAATTATCTCCCCCACCACGGAGAGGATATTTGACTAAAGGAAGAGAACACTGTGGTTTGATGAAGAACTAATCAAGAGCTCCAGTATCTTTTAACATAGAGAGGATCTAACACCCAAAGATTCCATCCTCTTGAACTACCTTCAAGCATCAGACACAGTAGTGAGTAAATGCTTGCCATCCAATTTTATGATCATTAACCCTATTAAATACCACCTTGAATGATTTTCATAGGGTTACCTGTAAGTTATACATTTTATTGTTAGAACGGGTGTTTCAGGATACAAAAGGTAAAAACAAAATTGCTACACACCCATATACAGTCTGTCCATAAGAAACAGCAAATGAAATGCAGAAAACATACACATTTCTTTAGTCTGATACATTTTACAAAGTGTCTGGCTCACCTATTTCCTGATGGGTACAGCTGCCATTATTTCCTTTTCTTTTCACGTTCATACAAATTTGAGAAAGAGAAAATACAATGAATTAGAGAGCCAAACCTTCCTGTGATGGCTTGCTGGAATAAAGTGCAACATAATTTCTATTCCTGCAGGCAATTCCTGAGTACAGATGTTGAAGGCAAGCTGGCTCTAGCAACTGTAAAGCAGCTGGATTGCATCCCAGTGCTCACTCCTCCTGTCACATCCCCTGCAGTCAACATGTGCCTGCAATTCTCACACGATGCTTACTCTGACATAACACACCTTCTGAGCAATCAGCAGCAGCCTCTATGTTTTCCCACTTGTAGCTGATCAGGAGACCACTCCTGGACCTTCAAATATCAGCAGGCAGGGACCACAGCCCTTGTGAAGCAGCCTGCTCTGCACAGGGACAAGCCAGAACTCTTGATCCTGAGCATGAAAGCAAACGAGTTCATGGGGAGTAAAGTTTCACAACTCTCCCCTGCTCTCTTGTCCCTGGAGGTGAGGAGACTATCTTTGTTTGAAAGCAACTGTGGCCATGCCAAAAGCCTGCTCACTGTTGCTGCCAATTTTAAACACAGCTAAAGAACACTTGACATAGAAAATGACAGGGAAGGAGAAGTCAAACCAAAGAAATGT
>NW_020926043.1:0-1098 GCF_003984885.1 Neopelma chrysocephalum
TGACTCCCTAATTTCCAATTTCCCCCTCAAGTTCCTCAAATCCCCTCTAAACTTCCCTCAAACTCCCCTAAATTCCCAATTTCCCCCTCAAATTCCCTCTAAACCTCCCTCAAACTCCCCTGAATTCCCAAATCCCCTCTCAAACTCTCCAAATTCCCAATTCCCCCTCAAACTCTCCAAATTCCCCCTAAACCTCCCTCAAACTCCCCCAAATTCCCTCTAAACCTTCTTCAAACTCCCCCAAATTCCCAATTCCCCCCTCAAATTCCCTCTAAACTTCCCTCAAGCTCCCCCAAATTCCCTCTATGCCTCCCCCACCCCCCCCTCAATCCCTGCTTCCCCTCCCAACCCCAGGGAACACCGTTGGCATTCCCGGTATTCCCGGTGCTCACCCGCAGCTGGTGCAGGACGGCCTCTGTTCCCAGGATGTTGTAGCGCTTCTCCCGGTTTTCCTGGGAATGTTTCTGAGCCCACTGGGTCTTCCCGGAGCCCGGCAGCCCCACCATGAGCAGCACCTGGATACAGGGGGGGAAAAGTGGGATCAGGTGGGAAGAGGGGAATGGTGACGGCATTCCCAGGGGATCCCGGGGGAGTGGAGCCTGGATTCCCAGTGGATCCAGGGGGAGCAGCACCAGCATTCCCAGAGGATCCAGGGAGATGGAGCGATGCTGAAATTCCACTCCCAGCAGATCCCAAGGGATGGGAGCGGTGCCGGTATTCCCAGTGGATCAGCACTGGGATTTCCAGATCTGAGAAGAGGGAATGGCTCTGGAATTCCCAGTGGCTCCAGAGGGAGCAGAGCCACCATTCCCAGCAGATCAGGGGGGATAGAAAAGCACTGGGGTTCCCAGGAGCAGAACCAGCATTCCCAGTGGATCCAGAGTCACCATTCCCAGTGGATCCAGAGCCAGCATTCCCAGCAGCTCCAGAATGAGCAGAGCCAGCATTCCCAGTGGATCCAGAACCACCATTCCCAGTTGCCCCAGAGGCAGCAGAGCCACCATTCCCAGATGAACACTTGAGATTCCCACTGGCTCCACAGAGAGCAGAACCAGCATTCCCAGTGGATCCAGAACCAGCATTCCCAGTGGATCCAGA
>NW_020926043.1:1108-4249 GCF_003984885.1 Neopelma chrysocephalum
CCAGCATTCCCAGTGGATCCAGAACCAGCATTCCCAGTGGATCCAGAGCCAGCATTCCCAGTGGATCCAGAGCCAGCATTCCCAGCAGCTCCAGAAGGAGCAGAGCCACCATTCCCAGATGAACACTGAGATTCCCAGTGGCTCCAGAGGGAATAGAGCCACCATTCCCAGTGGTTCCGGAAGGATCAGAGCCAGGATTCCCAGTGGATCCAGAGCCACCATTCCCAGCAGATCAGAGGGAATAGATCCAGCACTGGGATTCCCAGCAGCTCCAGAAGGAGCAGAGCCACCATTCCCAGATGAACACTAGGATTCCCAGCAGCTCCAGAAGGAGCAGAGCCACCATTCCCAGATGAACACCAAGATTCCCAGCAGCTCCACAGGGAGTAGATCCACCATTCCCAGCTGCTCCAGAGGGAGCAGAGCCACCATTCCCAGATGAATACTGGGATTCCCAGCAGCTCCAGAGGGAGCAGAGCCACCATTCCCAGGAGGATCCCAGGAGGATTCCCAGGGGGATCAGCGGCCGGCCCGGCGATTCCCAGGAGCCGCCGCTCAGCATTCCCGGCGCATTCCCAACGCTATTCCCGGCGCATTCCCGGGGCTCACCTCGCACTCCTCGGTGCTGCGGGGGGGCAGGGGGGTGCGCACGCGCTCCTGGGCGGGCAGGGCATGGATGAAGACGAATCCGTCGGGAACGGCTCCGAAGGGCTCCTCGCGCTGCCCGAAGTTGAGCTCGACGGCGCAGCCCTTGCAGAGCACGTGGGGCAGCAGCGCCCGCTCCGCCAGGGAATCCTTGGGAATACGGAACGCCGCCCCCAGCCCCTGCCCGTTCTTGGAGAACGACAGCTCCACCACCTCCTCCGAGCTCTCGAAATCCTGGGAAAACCCAAAAAAACCCGTTCGCTTTCGCCGCCGCTCCCGGAAAACACCCCCCCCCGCGAGAGCAGCTTTGTGGGATTGTTCCCTCGATTTTCCCAAATTTCCCCTCAGTTTTTCTGGATCTCTCCCCCCCCCCGACTTGTTTTTTCCAGATGTTTCCCCTCCTTTTCCGAATTGTTCCTCTTTTTTCCCAGATTTTTTCCCATTTTTCTGAATTGCTCCCCTTGAATTTTTGTCCACATTTTTTCCAGATATTTCTCCTAATTTTCCTGAATTTCCCCCAAGTTTTTCCTTAATTTTCCATCAATGTTTCTGGACCTCTCTTCCCCCTTATTTTTTCCAGATGTTTCCCCTCTATTTTTCCGAATTGTTCCTTCTTTTTTTTTTCTGATTTTTTCCCCCATTTTTCTGAAATGTTCCCCATTTTTTCCAGATGTTTCTCCTCATCTTTCTAAATTTTTCCTCTTTTCTCTCCCCCCTTTTCCTCCTCCATTTCCCACCATGTTTCTGGATTTGTTTCCATTTTTCTGGACCTCTCTCCCACCCCTTATTTTTTCCAGATGTGTCCCTCCCCTTTTTCCAAATCGTTCCTGTTTTTTCCCAGATTTTCTCCCCTATTTTTCTGAATTGTTCCCCTTGAATTTTTTCCCCCATTTTCCCAAATTATTCCCCATTTTTTCCAAATATTTCTCCTCATTTTTCTAAATTTTCCCCTTTTTTCCTCCTGTATTTTTCCCCTAATTTTCCCCAATTTCCGTAATTTTTCACCAACATTTCTGGATTGGTTTCCATTTTCGCGGATTTCTCTCCCTCCCTCCTTTCCCTTACTTTTTCCAGATGTTCCCTCCCATTTTCCCCAATCGTTCCTCATTTTTTTCCAGATCCCCCCTCCATTTTCTCCCCATTTTTCTAAACTATTCCCTTTTTTTCCCCCTAATTTTCCTGGATTTCCCCCCCTGAATTTTCTCCAGATCCCCCCCAATTTTCCCAGACTCCTCCCCATCCCTTTCCAGAATTTTTTTCCCAGATTTTCCTGGATTTCCTCACCGCAAAGCAGCCGATGACGTCGTTCTCCCCAAAACTCTCCCCGAATTCCTCAAACTGCCCATTTTCCACCTTCAGCCCCCGCCCATCGTATCCGTAGGAAAACTCGTCCTCCCCTGGAATGGGAGAAAACCCCGTGAAACAGGAATGTCGGGAGGTGTCCCAGAATTCCAGGGGGATTTGGGGATGGAAAAGGGGATTAATTTTTTTTTTACCCAGCTGGGAGTGGGAGAAATCCACGGACCAACCCACACGGAAAAGGGGCACCTCGGGGCTGCCCTCCTTGAGGGGCAGGTACTGCGTCACCTGAGGGAGGAAAACCGGGATCAGCCGGGAATGGGATGGGAAAAGGAGGGAATTGGCCTCAAAAAGCCCCAAAACAGCCCCAAAAGCCCTCAAACTGACCAAAAACGGCCCTAAAGTGGCCCAAAAAGGTCCCAAAATGGCCTCAAAGTGGCCTCAAACGGCCTTAAAGTGGCCCAAAAAGGTCCCAAAAGGCCTCAAACTGGCCCAAAACGGCCCCAAAAAGCCTGACATTGTTCAGACACAAAAGCCCCAAAAAGTGTTCCAAAAAACTCCAAAGTGGCCTGAAAAGGCCTGAAACTGCCCCAAAACTTTCCTAAAAAGGACCCAACCTGATCCAAAGAGGCCCCAAACCCACCCAAAATGCCCTAAAACCTACCCAAAAGGGTACTAAGCCCACCCAGAAGCCCCTCAAACTGCCCCAAAACTCCCCTAAACCCTCCCAGAACATGCCCAAACCCACCCCAAATCCCCCAACCCCCCCCAAAACCCTCCCAAAGCAGCCCCAAACCCACCCAAACCAGCCCCAAACCCTCCCAACCCCCCTCAAGCCCCCCTCAAACAGCCCCAAACCCACCCAAACCCCCCTCAAACCTTCCCAAAACAGCCCCAAAACCACCCAACCCCCCCCCAAAACAGCCCCAAACCCACCCAAACCCCCCTCAGACCCTCCCAAAACAGCCCCAAAACCACCCAACCCCCCCAAAACAGCCCCAAACCCACCCAAACCCCCCTCAAACCCTCCCAAAACAGCCCCAAATCCACCCAAACCCTTCCAAAACAGCCCCAAACCCACCTAACCCCAAACCACCCCCAAACCCTCCCAAAACAGCCCCAAATTCCCCTCAAACCCTCCCAAAATAGACCCAAACCCACCCAACACCCTCCCAAAACAGCCCCAAACCCACCCAA
>NW_020926043.1:4259-17669 GCF_003984885.1 Neopelma chrysocephalum
CCCAAACCCACCCAACACCCTCCCAAAACAGCCCCAAACCCACCCAAACCCCAAACCACCCCCAAACCCTCCCAAAACAGCCCCAAACCCCCTCCCAACCCCCTCCAACCCCCCCCAGGGCTCCCCTCCCCTCCCATTCCCGGCCCCAACCCCCTCCTCCTCCTCCCTCCCAAGGCTCCTTTTTCCCCCTTTTCCCCCCCAGTTTGGGGTCCCGGTGCCCACCTTGGCCTCGAAGCAGACTCTGCCCTTGGTGACCCCGTGGGTGCTGCGGGCGCCGGCCCAAAGTCCCGGGAATTTCTCCGGGAACAGCGGCTGCCCCCCGTAACGGTCCCGGCTGGCGCGGAACTGCAGGTCCGACGTGTCTGGGGGGCACAAAAACAATCAAAATCGTCCCCAAACGGGGCAAATTCACCCCAAAATCCACCCTGAGTTGATCCCAAAATTCCTCCTAAAAACTCGCCTCAAATCGAGCCCAAAATGCTTCAATTTGTCCCCAAACCCCACCTTAAATAGACCCCGAAATGCTTCAATTCGTCCCCAAAATCCACCTTAAATTGACCCCAAAATGCTTCAATTCATCCCAAAATCCACCTTCAATTGATGCCAAAATGCTTCAATTCCCCCCAAAACCCACCTTAAATTAACCCCAAAATGCTTCAATTTGTCACAAAACCCACCTTAAATTGACCCCAAAATGCTTCAATTCATCCCAAAAACCCACCTTAAATTGACCCCAAAAAGCTTCAATTCCTCCCCAAAACCCACCTCAAATTGACCCCAAAATGCTTCAATTCCTCCTAAAAATCCATCTCAAATAGACCCCAAAATGCTTCAATTTGTCCCAAAACCCACTTTAAATAGACCCCAAAATGCTTCAATTCCCCCCAAAACCCATTTTAAATAGACCCCAAAATGCTTCAACTTGTCCCAAACCCACCTCAAATCACCCCAAAAATGCCCTTAAAACTCCTCAAATCGCCCCAAAACCACCTCGAGTCCCCCCCAGGAAGCCCAAATCCAAAGGAATTCCCGGATCCATCCCAAATTCCCGTACAGGTGTCGAGGATGACGAGGGTCTCGTCCTCTTCCCCCTCACGAGGCTCCTCCTCCGGCGGCGGCGGAGACTTGGATCTGTGGGAACGGGAATGGCGGGATCAGGGAGGGGGATCCAGGGGGATTCCTGGCTCCAGAGGAATCTGGGGAGCTCTGGGATGATCCCTCGGCTCTGGGGGGGTTCCAGGGGCTATTCCAGGGGGATTCAGGGAGCTGCTCCAGAGGGATCCTCATCTCTGGGGGCTCCAGGGGAATTCCTGGTCCCAGGGGCTCCACAGGATCCCCAAATCCAGGGACATTCCTGGATCTGGGGGGGCTCCGGGATGATCCCTCAGCTCTAGGGGGGTTCCAGGGGTTATTCCAGGGGGGATTCCAAACTCTGGGGGGATTCAGGGATTTTCTCCAAGTGCCTCCCTGGCTCTGAGGGAGCTCCAGGGGCTATTCCAGGGGGATTCAGGGATCTTCTCCAAGTGCCTCCCTGGCTCTGAGGGAGCTCCATGGACTATTCCAGGGGTATCCCAAGCTCAGAGGGGGATCCAGGGAGCTGCTCCAGGGGCTATTCCAGGGGAATTCAGGGATCTTCTCCCTCCCTGGTTCTGAGGGAGCTCCACTCCCCCCCCCACATCCCGTGGGATCCCCATTTCCAGGGAGCTCCGGATCAATCCCGGTGCCTCCCCCTGTGCGGGGCTCTCCCGTGCCCAGGGGTCTCTCCATATCCCTGGAAAAGGTTGGGAATTCCGGGCTGGCTCACCGGCTGTTGTAGGCCTCCTCCCGGAACTCGTAGTAGGCTCGGCCGTGCTCGTCCTTCTCGTCCCGCTGCCGTTTGAGGCCGCGGCGCTCGGCCTCGGAACCCGCGGCCTGGGACTTGTCCTCCTCATCCCCTGGGAAAACAGATCCCAAAAAAACCTTGCTGTCATCTCCAAAAAAACTGGGAAAATGCAGAAAAATCCGGCGGCGGGAAAATGGCGCCGCTCGGGGGTTTTATGGATCTCCGGGAGCGGCAAAACGGCCCCGCCGGGGGGGAAAATTCCAAGGGTTTGGCTTTGGTTTCCGTTTAACTCGTTAATAAAGGAATTAGGAGAAATATTCCATGGAAATCTGGGATTTCAAAGGCTTCAGTTTCCATTTAACTTGTTAATAAATGAATTAGGTGAAATATTCCATGGAAATCTGGGATTTGTCCAGCTTTAGTTTCCATGTAACTCCTTAATGAATAATTTAGGTGAAATATTCCATGGAAATCAGGGATTTCAAAGGCTTTGGTTTCCATTTAACTCATTACACAATAAATTGAGTGAAATATTCCATGAAAATCTGGGATTTCAAAGGCTTTTCCCAACTTTAATCCTGCTTTTCTAGCAAAATGACCCGTTACTAAATCATCTTCCCAATCCCCTGGGAAAACATCCCAAACCCTCCAGTTTAATGGGAAAATTGAGTGAAATATTCCATGAAAATCTGGGATTTCAAAGGCTTTTCCCAACTTTAAATCCAATTTTTTAGCAAAATGATGCTCCCAGTGTCCCGCAACCCCGGATAAAATTCCAATTGTTTCCCTAAAAAAACAAGTTAAATGAAGACATTCCATAAAAAAACAGGGTTTTAGGGGCTTTTCCCAACTTTAATCCCATTTTTTTCCAAGATGATCCCCCAGATGCCCCATTAGGCTGAATGAAATTCCATCTGTTTCCTTAAAAAACGAGTTAAATGAAGCCATTCCATGAAAACCAGGGGGTTTAGTGGCTTTTCCCAACTTTAATCCCACCTAAATTCCAAAATGAGGCTCCAAAGGCCCCATTAGGGAGGAGAAAATTCCAACTGTCTCCTTAAAATTTAATTAAGTGAAATAGTCCATGAAAATCCAGGATTTTAGTGGTTTTCCCCATCTTTAATCCCATTGAAATTCCATTTAACTCGTTAAATAATGAGTTAAATGAAGATACTCCATGAAAATCAGGGATTTAAATGGTTTTTTCCAACTTTAACCCATTTTTTTCCCAAAACTATGCTCCAAATGCTTCATTTCCCTGGATAAAATTCCCATTATTTTCCTTAAAAAATTAATTAAATGAAAAATTTCCATGAAAATCATGGATTTTAACAGCTTTTCCCAACTTTTACCCTATTTTTCCCCAAAATGATGCTCCAAATATCCCAATACCCGAATCCATCGGGATCAAACACATCCCAAACCCTCTGGAAATGGGATTTAGGGCCGGATTTCAACTCTGGGAAGCAACAATTCCCACTTGGAATGTGAGAATGGGTGAAATAAAACCCCCAAAACTCTTCAAAAACTCCAAGTGGTGAAAAATTCCAGCGGGATTTTCACGGAGGAGGAAAAACTTGGGATCAATGTCCGTCGGTTTAATGAATAACTGGGAAACCTGGGCCAAAAAACGGATTAAATCCTACAAGGAAATCCAAGGAAACCACAAAACTTCCCGAATTTCAGGTTCTTTGACCAAAAAGAAGCCAAAAAAATCGTTGAAACTTGGAAATCATTCCATGAAATCCAAGTTTTTGCACTTTTCCAAAGCCCCTTAATGGGGATTTTTCAGCTAATAAGGATTTTATCCCATAAAAATCATCATTTGGGAAGATTCTGGGGATGGTTTCTCTTCATTCCCAAGAAAATCCTGCTCTGCCATCACCACAAATCCTTCCAAAGTCGGGAGCTTTTCCCAAAAACCAGGATTTTTCCCTCCAAAATTACGATTTCCCCCCCCCAAAACCGGGATATTTCCCTACAAATCCCAGGATTTTTCCCCAAAAAACAGGATTTCTCCCCAAAAAAACAGGATCTTTCCCTCAAACCAGAATTCCTTCCCCCAAAACACCAACTTTTCCCCCCAAATCCAGGATTTTTCTCCTTAAAACCCAAATTTTCCCCTCCAAAATCACAATATCCCCCCGAAAACCAGGATCTTTTTACCTCAAACCAAGATATTTCCCCAAAAATCCCAGGGCTTTTCCCAAAAAACAGGATCCCCCCCCAAAAAAAATCAGGATTATTCCCAAAGAAATCAACACTTTCCTCCCAAACCAGGATCTGCTCCCAAAACCAGGATTTCTTCCCCCCAAAATTGGGATTTGCCTCACCAAAACCAGGATCTTTCCCCCCCAAAAAACTGGGTTTTTCCCCAAAAAAAATAGGTTTTTCCCCCCAAACCAGAATTTCTTCCCCCAAACTTTTCCCTCCCAAATCCAGGATATTTCCCTACTTTCCCAAAACCCGGGATTTCTCCCTAAAAAAAGCCCAGGATTTCCCCTCCATCAAAATTCAGGATTATTCCCCAAAAGCCAAAACTTTTTGTCTCCAAACCGGGATCTTTTCCTCCAAATCAGAATTTCTTATCCCAAAACCAGGATCTTTCCCCCCAAAACGAGGATATTTCCCTATAAATCCCAGGACTTTTCCCAAAATAACAGTTTTCCCAAAAAACACAAGATTTTTCCCCCAAACCAGAATTTTTTACCAATAAACACCAATTTTCCCCCCCCAAATCCACGATTTTCCCCCCGAAATCCCAGGATTTTTCCCCCCCTAACACGCTCCAGTCCCAGCTCCGGCCGCGTTCCCGACGCTCCCGCTTCCCGCTCGGATCCGACGCTTCCCAATCCCAACCACCGGGAGCAAAACCCTTGGAATTCATTCATTTTCCCGCTCCAAAAGACTCCAAGCTCAACTTTTCCCCGCTTCTTTTTCCTAAAATCCCGATTTTTCCCTCCCCTTAAAGAGCAGCTCCAAAGGGAAACCCCGGTCCCTGTTCCCATCCCAGCTCCGGGAAGCAGGAAGTGGCCTTTAATCCCAGGGTTTTTGGCTTCCCAGATGGAATAAACCCCCCAAAATCTTTGGAAGAGGAGGAAGGGAAAGGCAACGACCCCACCCTGGATTCCCCCCCCCCCAAAATTAGGGAATGGGGGGATTTTGGGAGCTCCGGGATTGGGATTTTAGGGGGGAAATGGGGGTTTTATGGAGTGAGGGGGGATTTGGGGGTGGGTGAGGGGGGTCTGGGGGTGTTTTGGGGGGGGTCCCAGGATTGGGCAGGGTGGGATAACACCGGGATAATCCCGGGATACAGGGATGGGGGAGGGATCGCGGGGTCCCTCCCGTTCAGGGGGGGGTCAGAAGGTCCCTTTTGGGGAGTCTGGGGGTCCCTCCCCGGGGTCCATTCCTGGTTCAGGGGGTCCCTCCCAGGGTCCGGGGGTCCCTCCCGAGGTTGGGGTGGGTCTCTCCCGGGGGTCTGGGGGTCATTCCAGGTTGGAGAGGTCCCTCCTGGGGGTCCATCCCTGTTTTGGGGGGTCCCTTCTGGAGCCCCTCCCCTGGCTCAGGGGGTCCCTCCCGGTTCGGGGGGGTCCATCCCCAGTCTGGGGGGGGCCCCTCCGGGGGGTCTGGGGTTCCCTCCCAGGGGTCCTAAAGTCCATCCCAAGTTGGGGGGGGGTCCATTCCCAGATCGAGGGGTCCCTCCTGGGGGTCCGTCCCGGTTCGGGGGGGTCCATCTGTGGTTTGGGGAGTCTCTCCGACGGGTCAGGAAGTGCAACCCAGGTTGTGGGGGTCCCATTCCCGATTCGGGGGGTCCCTCTCGTGAGTCGGGGGGTCCCTTATCAGGGTCCATTCCCAGGTCGGGGGGGTCCCTCCCGAGGGTCAGGGGGTCGTAAAGTCCATCCCAGGTCAGGGGGATCCCTCCCGGGGGTCCATTCCCGATCCTGGGGGGTCCCTCCGGTGGATCATAAGGTCCCTCCCGGGTTGTGAACGTCCCTCCCGGGGGTCTCCCCGCCGCTCACCCGCCTGCGCTCCCTCCTCCTTGGCCTCGGCCGCGGCCGCCTCGTCCCCGCTGGGCGCCTCTTCCGGCGGCCGCTCGGCCCCGTTCACGCCGCCGCCTCCTTCTCCTCCTCCTCCTCCTCCCTCGGTCGCTCCGGGCTCGGCCTCGGCCGCCGGTTCCTCCTGCGGCGGCTGAAGCTGCGGCGGCTCCGGGCCCGCGGGCTCGGCCGGGGCCGCCTCCTCTTCCTCCTCCTCCTCCTCCTCCTCCTCCCCGGGGGGGCCGGACTGGGCCGGGGCCGCCTCGGGGGCCGCGGCGGCCGCTTCGTCCTCGTCGGCCAGCAGCGCTTCCTCATCTTCCTCCTCCTCTTCTTCCTCCTCCTCCTCCTCTTCCTCCTCCTCCTCCTCCTCCTCCCCTCCGTGGTGGTGCCGCCCGGCCGGGCCTCCCGCCGGCCCCGCTTCTCCTGCTCCTCCTCCTCCTCCTCCTCCGCAGGCCCCGGGCGCGGCGGCCGGGCCTCCCCCTCCTCCTCCTCCTCCTCCTCCGCCGCCTTCCTCAGGCCCCGCCGCCAACATCTCGGCGTCCAGGGCCTCCTGCAGCCGCTGCGCCAGCTCCACCTTCAGCCCGCGGGCGTCCAGCCCGCGCCGGCCCAGCTCGGCCCGCAGCTCGGTCACCTTCAGCCGCTTCACGTCCATGGCGGGTCCGGCGTGAGGGGAAGGGAAGGGGGGGGGAAAAGGGGAGGGAGGGGGTGAGGGAGGAGGGAGGGGGGGGAAGCGGAAGCCGCGGGCGCGCTGAAGCGGCGGCGCGGAGGCCGGAGCGCGAGGCCGGGCCGGGCCTTCAGGGGAGGCCGCGCGGGGCGGGGACGGGGAGAGGGAGGGAGGGAAGGAAGAGGCGGAGCCCGCGGGGAGCTTCGAGGGGGGGGGAAGGACGAGGCGCTCGGTTGTTTGTGAGGGGAGTGAAGGAGGGGAAGGGGGGGGGAAAGAGGCCCCGAGGGGGGCGCGGACGGAGCGCGGAGCGATCGCCGGGCCCGTCCCGCCGCCGCCGCCGCCGCCGCCTTCAGCTGCGCCTGCGCCGCCCCCCCCCTTCCTCCTCCTTCCTCCTCCTCCCCCCTCCTTCCCGCCCGCTCCGCGCGCGCGCCGCGCGGACGCCGCGCACGCGCACACCCGCCGCCGGCCTGCGCGCGCTGCCGAAACCCCGCGAAAACCCCTCCTGCGCCTGCGCAGTCCCCGTTTCTCCCCCCCCCTCCTTCTTCCCGCTTCCCCCCCCCTCCTCAGCCCCACCTACGTGCGCAACGGTCGCCGCGAGTGTCGCCTCGGCCCCCCCCGCCCCCCCCGCCTTGAAAATCGGATTTTCTGATTGGTCAGAAAATCTGGTTCTGCCCGGCGACGTGGAGAAGCCGCGGGCTGATTGGTCGCGGCGGGGCGCGCAGAGCTCCCCTCGGCCGGTTTCCCGCCCGCCGCCATTTTGTTTCGGTGCCCCGAAAGGGAGGGGGGGGGGGAAGGAGGGAGAAGGAGGGCGGCTGCGGGGAAAGTGACGGGAAAACGTTAAATAAATATATTAAATGTAATAAACTTAAATGATTCATTTGCTAGTTAAGCAAGGCGTGTGTGTTAAGCTTAATTAACCTTGTAATGATGCAAATGATGGAGGATGGACTTTCCGAAAGGAGGAGGGGACTACTTGGAAACGCGGAACTCAAACTGTATAAAAGGACAATCACCAATCGAATCGGCGCGTGTTGGCTGAGCAGAGACTCCCCGCGCACCCAGCGCCGCTTTGCTTTTTGCCTCTCTATATTATCTTTGTATTATTTTACAATAAATCACCTAACTATTACAATTGGAGCCTTGGAAATTTATAGCAAATTGGGGTACATTTATAATAATTGGGGGCTCGTCCAGGATCTCCAGGTGGTCTCCCGGGTCATGTTCCCTTCCTGAGAGGCGCCCCACAGGTTATTCCTTGTGGCTCGGGAGGGAGGGATAATAATCGGGGCAGACCCTCGGAGATCCAATAAAGAAGAGAGGCATTAAGCAAAGGAATTGGAGCTCCCAGGTAGGGGGGAAAACTGCAGCCTAAATTCCCCGTAATTCTGGTGCACGAAGATCCCAACGAGGACGACGGAGTCGTGAGTATGGGGGATACCGTTGGGTTGGGTGGAATTTGGTTGTTTGTGTGTGTAAGAGTGTGATCGGGACGGAACAGAGTTCCGAAGCGAGTGCGGAGGTCTTCTGTTATAGTTAAATCAAACCAAAATATTTGAATTTAAAAAGCAGTAAAAATTTATTATAAGATTTATTGAAAGTGCAAACAAGCAAAACAGCGCGCTGGGCTCCGCTCGCGGTCCACGAGCGCAACAGGCAAACAGCAACATTTATACCTCTATTAATTTTCCCTCCCACAGTCATCTCTTAATTGGATTTAAGTTCGTGGGCTCCGTCCTGTTTGGTCCTTGTTTCGTGGGCTCAGTCTGGTTGCCGGGGGCTTCCCACCAATAGTTTGATTAGTCCACTGTCCCTGATATGTGGGACTTTCCAGATGCTCGTCCTGGTTCCTCCTTATCGTCCTTGTCCTTGACCCTCTGCTCCTTATCCGTCTCCTCCTTGCCTTATAAGTACACTTGGACAATACACTTTTAGAAAAACAGGATATAGTTACTTATTTAGCAAAGCATAACAAGTTGTCATGTCAGCATTATGGTTAACTATTCTGCAACTTAGGAGTTTTTAGCATGAGCAAAGCTTTAGCTATATTAATACAAAGTATATTAATTTAATATATAGTTTGATGAGCAAATTTATTTCATCATTAGCCGCTCATTACAACTATAGGGATCGTCGTGAACCCCTTATAACAACTATAGGGATTGTCACGAAAGTAAGAAATTAATTGGGAAAAATAAAATGGGTCAGAATAAAAGTCGGAATTCTAGCCAAAGAAAGAACTCTCAGGAAAAGTCTAAGAATAAGAATAAATTGCCCAATATACCACCTGAGAGTCCTTTAGGACTGATGATTAAACACTGGGGCTCTTGGCCGTCTCATGAAGGGAAAAGCAAAGAAAAAATGGTCCATTCTTGTATAAAAGTTTGGGGTGGGAGGGAGATTCGACCTGACCATTTACATTGTCAACTTTTGGGTCTTTTGATGCTTGGGTGTGTCAGGCCCTGAATTTATATGAAAACAATAAAAAACCTTTTAATCAAGAAGAAAGTGACTGTGCAGCATTATGGAAAGGGGCAACCACAACAGTTGCGTTCTGCCTTTGAAAAGAGGAAAAGAAAAAGGGGAAAAAAATTGGAAAAATAGTTGTGGGAACCTCTGGATAATTTACCCCCTCCATATCAGGGACAGGAGGAAGAAGAGGGACCAGAAACTAGTGGGGGATAAAATAATTCTGGCACCTCTTAGGGAGGTCCCCCTGGGAAGGAATGTAGGTGGAATTGGGTTCGTATTGGTACCATTAAATATGGGAGATGTCAGGTCCTTTAGGAAAGAAATGGGTCGATTATTAGATGACCCTTTGGGGGTCTCAGAACGATTAGACCAATTTTGGGGCCCTAATATTAGACCAATTTTGGGGCCCTAATATATGCACTTGGGAAGAAATGCAATCAATATTGGGAATTTTATTTGCTGCAGAGGAAAGGGCCAGGATTAGACAGGCTGGAATGAGAGACTGGGAAAGAAGACATCGACGAGGCCCCCCTGGAGAACAAAAATGGCCAAATCAAAATCCTAACTGGAATCACCAAAATGGCCAGGATAGACCAAAATGTGGCAGATTTAAGGGAAATTATTATACATGGAATAAGGGAAGCAGTCCCAAGAGGACAGAATATTAATAAGGCTTTTAATGAACATCAGATGAAGGACAAATCTCCCACTGGTTGGTTAGAAAGACTAAGAAAGGTGTTCCAGTTGTGTTCGGGTGTAGATCCGGCATCCCCAGTCGGAGAAGCCCGAGAATTATTAGGATTGTTGGGATACTGTAGCCAATGGATTGAAGGATGTAGCGAAAAGGTAAAATTCCTCTGTGAGAAGCTCGCTGCAAACGTATCGAAGTGGTCCTTAGATGATGAAGAAAAGTTTAAATACCTTAAAAATGTATTAATGGAAGCACCGGTTCTAACCCTCCCAGATTTAAAGAAACCCTTCCAATTATTTGTAGATATTAACAATCATACTGCATGGGGGGTTTTAACACAAGATTGGGCTGAAAGTAAGAAGCTGATTGGATATTTTTCAGAATGATTAGACCCTGTTAGCAGGGGTTGGCCAAGCTGCTTGCAAGCCGGGGTAGCAGTGGCCTTATTAGTGGAAGAGGCTGGAAAAGTGACCTTCGGAGGATCCCTAGTGGTGTTTTCCCCACATGACATCCCAGGGGTTGCTCCAACAAAAAGCAGAAAAATGGTTAACCCATAACAGACCGTTATTATTTGCAGATGGATCCTCACGAGTAACAGAGGGAAAAAGAAAATCAGGGTGTGCAGTCAGAGATGGGAAAACGTGGGAAGTGTTAGAATCGGGCTCGTTAAGTGCAAGCTGATCCTGCCCAAGCACGTGAATTATATGCCCTGTTGAAGGCATTAAAAAGGAAACAAGGAACCATTTTTACAGACTTTTGGAATGGTCCACACCTTTGGGAAAATATGGGAAGAGAGAGGGTTAATAAATACCCAAGGAAAAGGCTTAATAAATGAGGAATTAATAAAATTTATTAAAATTTATTAAATGATAAATAACAATTTATTAAATAATAAAATTTATTAAAAATATTACGAGCCATAAGGGAACTGGATGCAGTAGCTGTAACCCATGGTAGAGGACTTTTAGCACAAAGCATCCCACGAGAGTTTTCAATAGATAAAATACAACCGGGTGATTGGGTATTAATAAAGAGTTGGAAAGAGGATAATTTATTACCTCGGTGGGAGGGACCATTTCTTGTTCTTTTAACTGCAGAAACGGCGTGAGAAGGGCAGAAAAAGGTTGGACTCTTGCAACTCGAGTCAAGGGACCGGTAGAACCCCCTCCTATGGAATGGGCTGGAACGTCTGAACCGGGAGATCTCCGAAGGAAGATAAAAAGGACACGGCCGGCAAATAAATCACCCCAGAAGGGAAGCAAACAATAGTTTATAGCAGCGGTTCCAAATACCCCCTGAAAACACTGTGAAAAATATATTGGAGTTGGGAAGGACACCCAATCAAACGGGAGGGGCTGGACTATAAAGTGAACAGGAACACCTCGGGTCTTCCCTTTGTGTTGTGAAATAGGAACACCCAGAATAGAAAACATCTGGGAGATACCTTCCATGAACTCCCTACTTCTGGACATTTAGGTTGGGTTGTTTGCAAGTGTCTGCAGTGTAATAGAGAACGGTCCTGCATTTCATTTAAAAGGCAACTTTATTGTAAACAGAGATTTGTAAATTGATTAATTGGCAAAATTAGAACCTGGAGCGAAACTCTAAGCAAACGTTGTGTTTCTGAGATCGCAGGAATACGGCTAAAAGAGGCATTAATATCAGAGCAGCAGAGGAAAACTCCCCAAGAATAGCACTGCTGCCTAGAAGAATTAACACCTTGTTACTCCCTGCAGAGGAGTAGACGAAGGAGGCAGAGGAGGGGTACAATCGTGGAGACAATCCTGCTGAAATAAACTTGCCAACAGCCGATCCCACCGGGACAAACCGGAAACTGAATTACAGTTTGCGGAAATGAGTCAAGTTCCAGTGATCATAAGTTTAATATTTATCACACACGTAATAGGAGACCAACCTTTTGAATGGACCGTTATCAGATGGGATGGTCCACAAGTAATTGGGCGGAATGTTACAGCAGGATCTCCCACCTTCTCTGTCACACTGTGCCAAATGGTGCCTGTCCTGCCTTGCTCAGACCAAAGCCCTTATTACTTGTGTCCTGAATTTAATCCAGGGAAGGGGTATTGTTACGATCCTAATCACTATTATTGTCCACATTGGGGTTGTGAAACTATTGCTTCTGACTGGTCCCCTCGTCCCCGGGACGAGTACCTAAAAACGACGTGGGGACCACCAGGCTGCGAACACCCACGAGGAGGAAGTGACTGTACTCATATCATCCTCCAGGTAATGCAACCAGAAGACCCAGGATGGCTGGTAGGAAGAACCTGGGGAGTCAGATACTGGGAATCTGGAGTAGATAGGGGGGGTTTAATTATGATTAGAAAAGGAATTCCTCAAAAATGCTGCCTGCTGCCGGGACTACATGATAATTTGGCGATGGTTCGTGAATCGATGGCTGAATTACGTGAAAGAATTCGTCAGAGGGAGAAGGAAAGAGAAGCTCAACGAGGCTGATTTGAATCATGGTTTGATCAATCACCATGGATACTTTACTCGGACTTTTAATTATGTTATTACTAATCCTTACTTTTGGGATTATTTTAAACAAAATAAGTACTTTGTTAAAAAAATAGAATCGAAACAGTCCAACTCATGATATTAAGACAAGAATATACAGATTTGGCCAAACAAGAAGAGGAACAATCAGAGATTGAATTAGAAAATGCCGCCGTCTTAAATGCGGCTAAAGGGGCTGTTTCGACCAGCAAAATTAAGGGATAAAAAGAAAAAGGGGGGAATTGTAATAAATGATTAATTTGCTAGTTAAGCAAGGCGCGTATGTTAAGCTTAATTAACCTTGTAATGAGCTGCAAATGTTAAACCACGATATCTTTTTAAGTTACCCAACCTGTTTTTGTAACTGCCTTATAAGGAATTTTATATAACTACCTAATACTGGGCAAGCACCAGCTGAAAGGGCATAGAAAGGACAGTGAAGAAGACGAGCAGCCTTCATCTTCACGACCCCACCGGCCCCACCAAGACCCTCAAGAGGATGAATCTGCGAATGCCTCAGCCGTGCAAATGATGGAGGATGGACTTTCTGAAAGGAGGAGGGGAATACCTGGAAACGTGGAACTAAAACGGCATAAAAGGACAGTCACCAATCGAATCGGTGCGTGTTGGCTGAGCAGAGACTCCTTGCGCCGCTTTGCTTTTTGCCTCTCTATATTATCTTTGTATTATTTTACAATAAAATACCTAACTGATATAATTGGAATCTTGGAAATTTATAGCGAATTGGGGTAAATTTATAACATTAAATATATCAAATATATCAAGTGTGGTTAGTTCTCGATCGGGAGCGGCCACGGAAGAGGCGCTGAAAGGGCGACAGCGACGTATTTCCCTGAGGAAACATGCGGGCTCCTCACTCCCCTCACAGCTTTACTTAATAAAATATTACCACGCTCTCCTCACGGTTTCCTTTAAATGTCAACAATATTTATCACTTTTCCCGACATACACGCAATTTAGGCAAAAAGTTTGGAAACTATCGACCGAGGACCTGCAGCAACAGGGCGGCGAAGGCGCCGCCATTTTGCATCGGCCCGTGAGGGGAGGGGGGGGCCAGGAAAGGGCCCGAGCGGCGGCGGCGCCTCAGTGGGACCTCGGGGGATCCTGACGCAGGTCGGGAGAAAAACGGGAAGAACAGAGATTTAAGTACATGGTAATACTTTAGTTTGCAAATTTTTAGTCTGTTTTT
>NW_020926044.1:0-3892 GCF_003984885.1 Neopelma chrysocephalum
CATTGGGGAAGTGCAGGGGACAGGGAGAAGTCTGGGATGAGAAGCTGTTCTGTGTCTCCCATGAAGGTGCCACCCGCCTGAAGGAGCAGCCAAGAGGAGTGCTGGAAGCAGAGACGTTCTGCCAGTTTCTGCTCTCAGGTGGACACAGGGCCCACTTGTTGCCAGGGGTCTCGGAGATTGGATCCAGGAACAAGGCAGGGCCATGCACTGGTAGGGAATGGGCTCCGGCAGGACCAAAGGAGGAACGTCCAGCAGCAAAGTGTGAGCTGGTGAACTGGGTCATCTTTTCAGCAGACACCACAGTGCTTCCTTGCCTCCATCCCTGAAGCTCTGCCACATGAGGCCCTGCTTTGCTTCAGCTTCTGCTGCTTCTTCCTTTGTTGCCCTCAAGTGCTGGACGTAGAGTTTAGAAGCCCATGGCCGTGTTTTGAAGGTGCCTGCGTGGAGGAGAGGTTGAGCAGCTGCAGCCTGAGGCTGGTGTCCCAGCAGAGTCTCTAAGGATGGTACCAATGGCACTGGCTGGGGACAGCTGAGTGTGGAAGGTACGTCCAGCCTCAAGCAGGGCCATTGAAGTCAGTCAGGAGGACAGGCTGCAGCTGAAGCTGCCCAGGGTTGCTGTGAGGCTGGGGAGTCACTGGAAAGCTGTGGTGGCCACTTGGCCTGAAGCCTTTTGCCAAAGCGGGTGCAATTGTGCCCACAGTCTGGCCACTTTTGGCGTCCTGGCGGGTGTGGGTGCCTGGGTGAGGAGGCCCTGGCGTTGTGGGTGCTGCTGCTCCTGGGCAGCCTCTGGTGCTGTTGTGTGTGGGGCGCGGAGCCGCTTGGGCAGCAGCGAGTGCGCAGGCCTGCCCGAGGAGCCCAGCGCCCTGCCCGTGGTGGCAGCAGCTCTGTGGGCCCAGAGCTCTGGCTCAGCGGGGTGTCGGCCAAAGCCCCGTGGCCTGGGCAGCTGCGGGGGCCCGAGCTGGCCACCAGCCCTGCCCGTGCCACTGCCCCTGGCCGGCAGCACCTGCCAGACGTGCCCCAGCAGGGCCCCCTTGCCCTCCTTGTCCCCAGCCAGGCCAGCCTGTCCACCTTGGGGGTGTGCCCACCCTGCTACTTAGGCCTGGCCTCCAGGGCTTCTGCCACAGGGCTGGGAGATGCCTCGGGAAAGCACCAGAGCAGCCGGCTGGCAGGGAAGGAGGTGGCTGCCTGGGGGCTGCCTATGGCCTCTGCCCCCCAAGTCCTGGGGCCTTTTCCCTCCACCCTGCCCCTCGGGGACTCTGCCCAGTCTGTCCCCTCGCAGCCTTCTGCCACCCACCCCCTCCCAGATTCCCCTCAAGGCTTCCCGCTCCCTTGTCCCATCAGGGCCTCTGCAGCACCTCACCCCTTCCTGGCCTCCCAGCGCCCCCTCCCCTGCGGGTCTCCCCCAGCCCCGCCAACCTGCCCGGCAGTGGCGCAGCCCTGAAGGAGCTCCAGAGGAGCCGCTCCAGAGGCACTTGGGAGCCCGGAGCAATCCAGCCAGCAACACACAGGCAGGACACAGACGCTGCTTCCTGGCTGGGGGAGGGCTTGTGGCCATCTCCAAGGACAAGGTCCTCAGGGATCCCCACACCTCCAGCCTCTGCCCCTCCACTCTGCTGCAAGCGTTGAGGCTCCAGCAGAACCACCAAAGGCCAAGGGGCTTCTGCTCCCTTTTGCTGGCACGCTGCACAGCAGGGCAAGTGTTGCTGAGCACAAGGAGCCCTTTTCCCCTCTTCCCCAAGGCCCTGTGCACACTGGGCACCAAAAAAAAAGCTCCTGGGCCTCTGTGTGTGATAATACGTGTGATATATTCCCTGCTGGGCTCAAAGGAAGTGCTTGCAGGGAAGAAGCATCTTCCCCACAGGCTCACGTGGCCCCAGGAGATGGAGCTTCCCGCATTAGTTCTCCACAGAGCTGCAGCAGCACAGGCAGACACTGCCCTGTGGAAAAGGCCGGGTCTTCCACGCCCTGCACAGCCAGTCTTGGAGCCGCTGGAATCTGGAGTAGGGAGCCATCTGTACAGCTCTTAGCACGTAGCAGTGTTGAATTGCCAGGCCTGCCATGGTGAGTCTGATGTCATCCGTCACGCCTCTATGGGCTTGAAGAGGCAGGAATGGAGACTACCAAAATCGGAAGAATGGAGTTCTCCGTACAGCTCTGATGATGTAGAGCGTTTGAAGTGCCAGGTTTGAAACGGCAGGGCTGTCATCAGTCATGCCTTGAAGGGCTGGAAGAGAAAGGAAAGAGAGCCAAGGTGAGCCCAGGGGTGTGGGGACGCGAGGAGCCCCTCCTGGCCGGGCCATCCCAGGCAGCTCTTGCCATGGCCAGGAGGGAGCAGGGCCCAAGGGGATCAGCTGGAAGGTGCCTTCCCTCACCCTGGCAGATGAGCTGCAGCTCTGGCTGCTCCTGCTTCATGGACCTGGCGGCGATCCCTGGGAACACAGAGGCTGTCAGGGCCCCAGAGGCACAGGTTCCCCGCATGGGGACGCCCCAGGGCTGGGCTGGCCCAGGGCGGCAGCAGGCCCCAGGCCACTCGGGGCTCCACATGCCCTGGGCCGCATCCTGCTGCCGCTGCAGCAGCCGGGGCTGGGGCCGAGCTGCAGCGGGGCGGGGAGGGACCCCGGCCTTGTGGCTCACCCAGGAACTTGATGGCCAGCTTTCGCAGGGGCTCCTCTGGGCTCTCCAGGAACGGCAGGGCCTGGCGCACGTACTGGCCCACTCGGCTCCTGTCCTTTTCCAGCTGCAAAGAGTGCCAGGGCAGGGAGGGAAGGCTCGGCTCAGGCTCTGCCCCTTGGCCGGGCGCTCCCTGCCCCCAGCATGGGGCTCCCCTGCCCGCAGAGCCCTGAGGCCCGGCCAGCAGCCGCTGGGGCTGGGCTTTGGGGGGAGCAGAGGGCTGGGTGCTCTTGGGGAGCCGCGGGGCCGCCCTGCCCCACAGCCCAGCTGGGCCGGAGCTCCATGGCAGCCTGGCTGCGGGGGCAGGGGAGCCTGGAAAAGAGCCCGCACACCCCAGGGAAGGGAGCAGCGCGTGGGGCACAGGCACCGTGCCAGCCCCACACACTGGGCATCAGGGGCTGGGGCTTTGGGGCCGTCCTTACCAGGCACTCGCCAAACTTCCATGGCTGCTCCATGGTCACTAGGTGCTCAAGATCCCTCCACTTCAGGAACCTGGCTGCACCAAACAGTGCTTCCCGAGAGGCCTGCAGAGCAACAGAGAGCGGGCCATGGCATCGCAGCCCAGGGCACAGGACCCACATCCCTGCACCAAGGCAAGGAGGAGGCTGCAGGCGACCATGAGCCAGGGCAGGAGGCACAGCAGCCTCCTGCCATGGGGACACCAGAGCCCACAAGTCCTCACCTCTGCCACACGCTGGTTCTCATCGTGCCAGTTGAAGTAGAATGGCACCAGCCTCAGGTAGATGTGTGGCTTTAGGCTCTTGCTCCTCTCTGTTGCCTGCATCACCTCCCGGAAGAGGACCATGGAGAGCTGCTGCAGCTGGCTGTGCTCCTGCTGCAAAGGAAGAGCAAAAGACCTCAGCCCTGGCTTCTCCAGGCCCACCGGGGCACAGGCCTGAAAAGACACTGGGCCCAAAGTTTCCTGGCAGCACTCAGTGCCCACGATGAGGGACACAGAGCCTTACGTTGTCAAAGAGTGGCCGCAGCGCCTCAAGAATCTTCAGGGCAGTAGGGCTGGATACTTGGATGGTCTTCAATGAGAGCACGTTGATGAACGAAGAGAGGGTCATCTGAACCACGTCTGTGTCTGCATCCTGCAGTAGCTCCAGGAGGCCTTCATTCATGCTCCAGATGCTCTTAGCCTGTGTGGAAGACAATGCTGTGGTGCAGCCCCACGCTGCTGCCGCGGGGCCCAGAGGCCAAAGGCGCGTCCCAAAGGAGT
>NW_020926045.1:0-195 GCF_003984885.1 Neopelma chrysocephalum
CCACCAGATCCCACCCAGTGCCATGAAATCCCACCCAGTACCACCAGATTCCACCCAGTGCCACCAGATCCCGCCCAGTGCCCCCAGATCCCAGCCAGTGCTGCCAAATCCCACTCATTGCCATCAGATCCCACCCGGTGCCACCAGGTTCCACCCAGTGCCATCAGATCCCAGCCAGGCTCCGGCTGCTGCTCC
>NW_020926045.1:205-6698 GCF_003984885.1 Neopelma chrysocephalum
TGGGATGGGATGGCACTGGGATGGGACAGTGCTGATGGGATGGCACTGGGATGGGACGGTGCCAATGGGATGGCACTGGGATGGGATGGCACTGGGATGGGATGGTGCCGATGGGATGGTGCCGATGGGATGGCACTGGGATGGATACTGGCCCCAAGGTGGGCCCTGTGGCTCTCTGGGTGCAGCCCCAGGCTCTGCTCACCCTCTGTGTCCCCCCTGCCCGGGCAGACCCCCCACGGGTGCCGGTGCTGAGCTCCTTCCTGGAGCCCCCTCCGGGGCAGGGGGGGGTCCTGCAGTGCTCCGTGGACAGTGTCCCCCCGGCACAGCTGGCCCTCTTCAAGGACGGGGCCCTGGTGGCCTCCACGGCGCTGCCACGGCCCGACCCCGGGCCACGGCTCGGTGTCACCTCGGCCACCAACGTCCTGAGGATGCAGTTCCACCCCGTGCTGCTGCAGGATGAGGGTCGGTACCAGTGCGTGGCCACCAACGCCCACGGCAATGCCAGCGCCACCGGGAACTTCACAGCGGGCAGTGAGTGAGGGCTGGGAATGGGAACGGGAATGGGGATGGCGTGGGAAGGGGATGGAGAGCTGCAGGCAGCGGGGGGAGCGATGGAATTGGGGGGTTTGGGGAAGGGGGGAAGGCAAACGCTGCTGGGGGACAGTCACGGGGAAGGGAGGGCAGAGTCCTCCCTGTTCCTCTCCTGGAACAGGGTGGACAGGATGGAAACAGAAGGAAAGGGGGGAAATCCATCTTTCTGGGGACAGAGTGCTGTGCTGGAGGCGTTCCCAGAGAGCTGCTTGTGCGCCCCACACCTGGCAAAGGAGACACAGCTCCTCCCGGGGCTGATGCCAGGGCTGGCTCTGCCCTGTCCATCCGTGCCACCGTCCTGGCCGTGCTCACACAGCCGGCATCGCCCGGGAATCGTGGAGTCAGACAGCTTTGGGCGGGGAGACAGCTCAAAGCCCATCTATTCCACCCCCTGCCATGGGCAGGGACACCTCCCACCAGCTCGGGTTGCTCCAAACCCCGTCCAACCCGGCCTCGGGCACTTCCAGGGGTGGAGCATCCATAGCGAGATCCGCAGGAGCACCATGGGAACGGTGGCTGTTCCCACCTTTTACTGTCCTGTCCCTCTCTGAGCTTCCCTGTCCCGGAAAAGGGGGGGTCTCACCGCCGCCTCCCTTCCCTTGCAGCCGTCCGGGTGCGGATCCTGCCGGCCCCGGAGGTGCGGGAAGGCGGCAATGCCACCCTCACCTGCGCGGTGGCGGGCGGGGCCGAGGAGGTGCTGAGCTACTCGTGGTACAGGGACGGGCTGTGGCTGCGCAGCGGCCCCTCCCCAGCCCTCCCCCTGCCCCGCATCTCCGCCTCCGACGCCGGCTCCTACCACTGCTCCGTCCGGACCCCCGCCCGCAACCGCAGCGCCGCCCCCGCCCCGCTCCGCGTCCTCTGTGAGTGCCCCGGGCCGGGGGGGCTCCGCCTCGGGGGGGCACGTCCAGGGCAGGGACCCTCGGGGAGTCACCGGCCCCCTTGGCTGGAGAGATGGGGCGCAGAAAGGCCCGGCTTGGTTTGGAGTTTTAGCTTAGTTTTCCGTGAAAATCAGTCTTTGTCCCAGGGGGTAACTTAAGCCGAGTTTAACACCCCTGTCCTGCTCGTCAGACCCGGCCAGAGACCCCCCACACCTCCCGCAGGGCATTTTGGTGAAGCTTCTCCGAGTTTCCTTGTGCTTCCTCTACCAAACTGCAGCGGGAAAAACTTCGGCTTTCAGGAACTAGAACAGGATTTGGGATTTTTTTATTTTTTTTTTTTTAGCCCTCATTTGGAAAATGAAAACCAGGTTTTGTTTAAAAAAAGGGGGGGGGAAATATAGTTGCAAGTGAGAATGTAAGATTTTTTTTTTTCCCCTTTTTATGAGAAAAAGGTGGTGTTAACTTATAAATCCGCATGAGGAGAGTCGGAGACAGCTCCTGGAATGGCCTCCGGAGCCTGGGACCCCAGGGCCTTCCCTTCCTCCTCCTGGTTTGGGGTGGGGAATGTCGGGTGGAGCCACCGCACTGATCAGAGCATCCCAGGCTGGGGACGTTCCAGGAGGAAGGGTCTAGAGCAGCAGGAGGGGCTGAGGGAGCTGGGAGGGCTCAGCCTGGAGAAAAGGAGGCTCAGGGGGGACCTTCTGGCTCTGCAACCCCCTGACAGGAGGGGGGAGCCGGGGGGGGATTCGGGCTCTGCTCCCAAAAAACAAGTGACAGGATTAGAGGAAACGGCCTCAAGTTGCACCAGGGGAGGCTCAGGTTGGATATTGGGAAAATTCCCCCTGGAAAGGGCTGCCCAGCCCTGGCACAGCTGCCCAGGGCAGGGGGGAGTCCCCATCCCTGGGGGGTTTTAACACCCTGTGGATGTGGCACTTGGGGACACGGCCAGGGGTGGCCTTGACAGTGCTGGGGGAACCCAGTGGGGTCAGAGGACTTTTCCAACCCAAAACAATTCCATGATTATCCTCTGGTCCATCTCGTCTCCCCCGTGGTTTCCCCCCCGCAGACCCCCCCCGGGACCTGCGGGTGAAATCGTTCGTGGAGAGCAGCGAGGGCAGCGCCGTCATCCTGCTCTGCTCCGTGGACAGCAACCCCCCATCCCGGCTCACCCTGCTCAGGGGGGGGCAGCCGGTGGCCTCCAGCCCCCCCTGGGGAGGGGCCCCCCCCCGGCAGAGCAGCCACGTGTCCCCCTCTCCCAACACGCTGCGCTTGGAGCTCCGGGAAGCGTCCGAGGAGGACGAGGGCGAGTACGAGTGCCAGGCACGGAGCCCCCTCGGCAGTGCCCGCGTGTCCCTGACCCTCCGGGTGCAGGGTGAGTCCTGGGGGGGGCACAGAAAGGGGCTGGGGACCCCTCCGGTGGGTTGGGTGGGCGTCAAGGGGAGAGGGAAAGGGGATGGGAACCCCCCCGATAGTTGGGGTGGGCGTCCAGGGGGACGGCCATTGGGGGGACCCAATATCAGGGGGGACCCAATATCAGGGGGGACCCAATATCGGGGGGGTCTGGAGTGGTGTGGGGCAGGTGGAAGGACAGGGGGGTCCTTCTGGGTGAGCACCCCCCCTGAGCGCCCACCCTGTGCCCCCACCCAGGGCACCCCCCCTGAGCGCCCACCCTGTGCCCCCAGCCCTCTGAATTTGGGGTGGGGACTTTGGGGTGAAAACGTGCTGCCGGTCACGGCCGACTCCTCCCCCCCGCAGCCGTCAGGGTGGTCGTGCGACCCTCGGCCGAGGTGCCGGAGGGTACGGAGGTGACCCTGACGTGCCGGGACCCCCACGCCGCCCCCGGGACGCCGTACACGTGGTTCAGGAACGGGCGGTGGCTGGCGGAGGGACTCGCCGCCTCTCTGGGGCTCCGCGGCCGCCGCTCCGACGCGGGGCTCTACTCGTGCCAGGCGGGCAGGGGGCACCGGGCCCCCCCCGCCGCCCTCAGGGTGCTCTGTGAGTGAGGGGCGGCCGCTTTCGGGGGTGGAGGGGGGGGACACGGCGGGTCCCGCCGGCGCACGGGACCCCCTCACGGGGGTCCGCTGGCCGGTCTGTGTCGCCACCTGGTGACATCCCGCGACACGCCGCGATATCCCGGCCCCTCCCTCGGGGAGCGGGGGGGCCCCGGTGCTGCCGGGCATCGCGCCCCCTCCCCTGTCATTTGTCACCCCCCCGGTGCCGCGCCGGCAGCGGGGCAAAGGGGGGGGACACGCGCCGTCCTTGTCGCCGCAGACCCCCCCCAGGAGCCCACCTTCACCTCCCTGCTGGACCCGCGGGGGGGGCGACAGGCCGTCCTGCTCTGCTCCGTCGACAGCTTCCCCCCCTCGGACCTGGCCGTGAGCCGGGGGCCCGGGCAGCCCCCCCTGGCCTCCTCCCGCGGCCCCTCCGCCCCCGGGCTGGACGTGCGGGCCTCGCCCAACGCGCTGCGGGTGGGGCTGGGGGCGATGGGGCCGCGGGACTCAGGGCTCTACCTGTGCTCGGCCAACAACAGCCACGGCACCGCGGCCGCCGCCCTGCAGCTCCCCGGGGCAGGTGAGGGGGCCCCGAGCCCCCGGGGGGGGGTCCCAGGGGTGCCAACGGGCCTCTCGGGAGCCCTCGGGGGGGGATTTTGGGGGTGGTGTCCCGGGCATCCCTCGACTCCCCGTCTCCCTCCTGCCCCCGCAGGGGTCACGGTCACGGTGGAGCCGTCGCCAGAAGTGCCCGAGGGCGGCAGAGCCACCTTGACCTGCTCGGTGCCCCCTTGGTGGGGCGAAGGCGCCAACTACACGTGGCACAGGGACGGGCGGTGGCTGCGGGAGGGACCGTCCCCCTCCCTCGTCCTGCCCCGCGTCTCCAGCGCCGACTCCGGCTCCTACGGCTGCCTGGCCAGCGGGGCCTGGGGCACGGCCGGCTCGGCCCCCCTCGGCCTCAGCGTCCTCTGTGAGTGTCCCCAGCCCCGCCAAGGGCAGCGCGGAGCCCCCCCAGAGCCCCCAGCCACGTGTCACACGTGTCCCCTCCACATGGGCGAGGGACCGTCCTCCTCTTCCTCCTCCTCTTCCTGCCCTGCTCCTCTCCCTTTGGACCCGGGGAAGGTTTTTCCAAGGATTGGCCCCTCTAAAGTCAGATTCGGAGCCGAGATTGGGGGATTCTCCAGTTGGGGGGGAGTGAGGGGCTGGAGAGCACGGGGGGCCACCAGCCCTGAGGGGGAGTGGGATAGGGATGATCCGGGCTGGAGGAGGGATGAGTGGGGCAGCCCTTGGTGACCCAGAGAACAGGATATGGGTTTTTTTTCCTAGGACTGGCCCCTCAAAAGACAAATTTGGAGCTAAAGAGCTCCAAGTCGAGGGGATTCTCCAGCCGTGGCCGGGGAGGGGGGGAGCAAAGGGCTGCAGAGGGTGTGAATCTGCCAGCCCTGGATGATCCAGGCTGGAGGAGGGAAGCACCAGTCAACCCTTAGTGACCCAGGGAAGGGGACATCGGGATTTTTCCCAGAACTGACCCCTCAAAAGTCAGACTTGGAGCCAAGGGAGGATTCTCCAGCTGGGGGGGAGAGAAGGGCTGGACAGCGCAGGAAGCCCCGAGCCCTGGGATGGGTGGGACGGGCTGACCCAGGCTGGAGGAGGGATGCGTTCAGCAGCCTTTAGTGACCGTCCAGGCCAGAGCGGGGTTTCCCACGCCACGACCCGCCGACCCCTCATCTCTGCCCCCCCAGACCCGCCCCGGGACGTGTCCGTCAGCACCTTCCTGGAGAACCGCGGCGGGCGGGCGGGCATCGTGCTGTGCAGGGCCGACAGCCACCCGCCCTCCTCCCTGGCCCTGCTCCACCAGGGCCGGCTCCTGGCCTCCAGCCCGGCCCCCCCCGCCATCCCGGGGGTGCGGGTGGCCCCCTCCCACAGCGCCCTGCGGGTGGAGCTGGGGGCGCTGGGCCCGGGGGCCGCCGGGCAATACCTGTGCGTGGCCACCAACGCCCTGGGCAACGCCACGGCCAGCGCCCACTTCGATGTCAACAGTGAGTGACCCCCGGGGGCTCTGGGGGGGCTGGGCAAGGGCCGGAAAAAGGGCTCACGGAAGCAGCAAAGGGAGCTGGGTGGTGCCGGGGATGGTCCAAAATGAGGGAGGAGGAGCCGGCTCGGGGTCAGCACACGGCGGGATGTGCGGGGGCTGTGCTGGGGACACCCCCTGTGCCCAGGGGACAGTGCCCTTCCTGGGGTGGCACCCAGCGTTGTGCCAGCCTGCCCGACCCTCAGGGCAGGGGACAGTGAGGTGTGCAGGGACAGCCAGGAGTGGTGGCTGCTCCCAGCGGGGTCCCAGCATGGAGCCTGTGACCCCCCCACATGTCCTCACCCCAAAACTGGCTGTCCCCACCCCTCTGGACCTGGCAGTGGCACCACCAGCAGTCAGATGTCCCAGACACCACCCCAGGGTCCCCTTCACCCTTCATGGGTCACCCCAAGTCCCAGTAGGGTCCCAGCTTGGTGTCTGTGACCCCCCCTGTGTGCATCCTGGACCCATTGAGTGGCTGTTCCCAACCTTGGGGACCTGGCAGTGGCACCAAGCCCCCCCCCCTGCATTTGGCTGTCACAGCCACCACCCCAGGGTCCCCTTCACCCCTTGGGGGGCACCCCAAGGTCTGGGGGGTCCCATGTGCTCTGACCCCCTGCTGTGGGGATGTGCCCACAGCCCTCACCCGCCTGCTGACCTTCACCATCCTGGCCGGGCTGCTGGTGGCCCTCGTCTGCGTGGCCACCCTGGGCCTCCTGGCTGTGAAGTTGTGGCCCAGGTAACGTCCTGGCTGGGGCAGAGGGGGGGACAGGGAACCAAGGGTGGGACAGGGACCCCGGGGTGGAGGGACAAGGAACTCAGGGTGGGACAGGAACCCTGGCATCAGGACAGGGCCCCCGGTGTTGGAGCAGGGTGGGAGGACAGGAACCTCAGGGTGGCACAGGGACCCCGGGGTCAGGGGACAGGGACCTTGGGGTGAGGGGACAGGGATCCCAGGGTGGCAC
>NW_020926045.1:6708-8262 GCF_003984885.1 Neopelma chrysocephalum
GGACCTTGGGGTGAGGGGACAGGGATCCCAGGGTGGCACAGGGACCCCGGGGTCAGGGGGACAGGGACCCCAACGTCAGGGCAGGTACCCCGGGGTGAGGGGACCCTCGGGGGCAGCAGGGCTGGCAGCTCCCTGTCCTCCCCTCCAGGATCAGGAGGTTTCGGGGCCGGTCGGGTGCCGAGGACACTTTGGAGCTGAGGAGCAAACAGGAGCCAGCACAGGTAGGGAAGGGACCTCGGAGGGGCCAGCTCTGAGGACCCCCCACCCTGAGCTCCTGAGGGGCCCCTGGAGGGGTCCCCGGTGTGGGGAAGGGGATGTGGGTCTGGGACCTGACCCAGCCGAGCTGCTCCGGGTGCCACCACAGCCTTGGCTGTCACTGCCCGAGCCAGGGAAGGGGCAGGATCCAAAATACCCCTCCCAGGCTCATCCCAGAGGGGCTCCACAGCACAGACACCCTCTGGGGGTGCTCTGGGTGCTCCCCCGGCCCTGCCATGGATGGGGTGTCCCAGCCAGTCCCAACCTTTCCCAGGTGGATGGAGCATCTTAACCTGGTGGCCCTTGGACCCGGGAGCATCTGTGGTGGCTGGTGCTGGAATTCCACGGTCCTGGCCTGGCTGGATCCAGGTAGCCCCCCCCTGGGGACCCCCAGCCCTATTCCAGCCCCTGCCAGCCCCATTCCAGCCCCTGGATGTTGTTCCCCCCCAGTGGACGTTGTTCTCACGTGGGGCACGGTTTGGGCTCACCACGTCACGTGCCAGGCCGTGCCAGCTGTGACTGCTCAGAGCTGTGAAATCCTGGAAAGATAATAAAACCAGATCTCCCCAGAGCCTGGGGACACCCTTTCCACGGTCACTGTCCTGTCCTGTCCCCACGGCAAAGCCACCCCCCGGGGTGCTGCCCACCCGGGGCGGGTGGGACACGGGGGACGTGCTGCTCCGAGGCAGCCCCGGGGCCACAGCACCCCTTTCCCTGGCGTCCCTCCTGGGGGAGAGGAGGGCAGAGGTGTCCCCAGGCCACACGTGTCCCCTCGGTGCCCGGGAAGGGGCGGGGGACAGGAGGGGTCGGTCCTGTCAGCCCCGCGCTGCCCCAGGGGAGCTGAGGGGGGGGCTCCCCTTGCGGGATCGCAGCCCCTCGGGGCAGGTGCTGGGCCTTGTCCCCTCCTGGCCCGTGGCCATTAGAGGTCACTCTGCAGCCACCTCAGCGCCGGGCACGGCCTCGGACGCGGGTCTGCAGCCGGACGGGGCTTCCCAGTGTGGAGCTGGAGCTTCCCGAGCACGGCTGGGGGGGCTCAGGGCTGAGGGGGGCCGGGGCTGAGGGGCTTGATGCTCACGTGGATGCTTAATCCCCTCTTATCCACCTGCTCTGACGCTCCCGTTTGTGTACCAAAGCAGGATGCTGCTGTTCCCGTGGGATGTCCCCATCCCTGTCACCATCCTTGCCGCCATTCCTGCCCCCGTCCCCATTTTCTGTCCTCATCCCCGTCCCCATCCCACGTCCCCATTGCCACTCCTATCCCTGTCCCCATCCCTGTCCACGTCCCCATCTCCATTCCCG
>NW_020926046.1:0-1534 GCF_003984885.1 Neopelma chrysocephalum
TGGCACTGGGTGGTCATTGAGGTCCTTTCCAACCCAAACCATTCCATGGTTCTATGACTCCGTGCTGTCCCTCTGCCCCCATCCCAGCACACGGAACCAGCCCCTCTGTGACATCAGCCCCTGCCCGGGGGCACCGGGAGGGCCGTGGGGGCTGCGCTGGAGGTGACCCCCCGCTCCTGGCACTGCCACCCATGGCTTGGTTGTGGCTCCTGGTCCTGCTGGCCCTGGCCGGGCCCGTGGGTGGCACCTGGGACACCTGCGGGTCAGTGGCCCCAGGATGTGGGAGGGAGCTCGGGAACACTCGAGGGGTTCCCAGCAGAACGGGGGCACAGACGTGCCCTCGGGGGTCCCTGGCCCTGCCGCCCCTCGGCGCAGTGTGGGGGGGACAACAGGGGACCTGAGCAGCCCCTGAGCAGGGCAGTGATGGCTTTGTGCTTCCAGAGGGACCTGCGGGCTCCGGCCCATGGCTTCCGACCACAACTCCCTGCTGCCCGACTACGACGCAGATGACAACTACGGAGCCGTGGATTCTTCCGGCGGCACCGTGCGTGGCAACGATGTCGCACCCGGGACCTGGCCTGGCATCGTCAGCATCCAGGCCAGCTGGGCAAATGGCACGTGGCACATGTGTGCAGGGGCCCTCATCCACCCCAAGTGGGTCCTCACGGTCGCCCACTGCTTCTTCGGGGCCGGGTAAGGAGGGGCAGGGACAGGGATGTCCCCACAGCTCGGGCAGGTGCCCAGGCTGGGAAGGGAAGGGCTGGGCTGCCCCAGCCCCTGGCTCTGCTCCCTCTCAGCCCTCTCTCCATCTGCCCCAAGGGATGTCTCCAAATGGGAGGTGGTGCTTGGGGCCACTGATCTGACAGAGCTGGGCCCCGAGGCCGAGTTGCACCGCATCCAGAGGCTCCTGGTGCACCAGCACTACGCACCTGCCTTGGCAAGGAACAACGTTGCCCTGCTGGAGCTGGACGAGCCTGTGGAGTGCAGCGACTACATCCAGCTGGGCTGTGTGCCCAACACTCCCCTGAGCGTGTCACAGATGAAAACCTGCTACATCGCAGGCTGGAAAACCACCTTGGATAGTGGTGAGTTCCCAAACAGGATGTGGGCACTGAGGCTGAGCTTGGGGACACGGGCTGGGCTTCCCAAGAGCAGAGGCCAAAGCCAGAGTCAGGCTGCAGGACATGAGCCCCGGCACAGAGGGGCCTGGCCCTGGCCCAGAGCCAACAGCAGGGACACAGCGGGACAACGCTGCTCCAAGGCTGCCCCCACACAGGCCAGGGCACCGAGCCCCGAGCTGCGGGGGCTCATTGCCCTCTGTGCTCCAGCTCTCAGACCACGCCTGGTGCTGCAGGAGGCCAAGGTGCGGCTCATCGATGTGCAGCTCTGCAACAGCAGCCGCTGGTACGCGGGGGCCGTGCACCCCCACGACCTGTGCGCTGGGTACCCGCGGGGCGGCATCGACACCTGCCAGGTGGGAGCGTGGCACCAGTCCCTCAGCCCCCTCAGCACAGGGACCCCCTCACCCCAAACA
>NW_020926047.1:0-2779 GCF_003984885.1 Neopelma chrysocephalum
CCCCCCCCCCGGGCCCCGCGGCAGAGGGGGCGCGCGCGGGTCGGGCCCCGGTGGGGCTTCACCCGGTTCTACCGGAGGGGATCGGAGGGAATCGGGGCTGGGGGAGCGGGGGGAGGAGGAGGGGAAGCGGCGGGGCAGCGCCCGGGCCGGGTGCGGAAAGCCGCGGGTAAAGGTCGCTCGGGCCCGAGCGGAGGCGGCACCGGCGAAAGCGAAAGCGGCGCCGGGGCCGGGGGGGGGCTCCGAGGGGAGCCGGGAAGGGGGGGCTGGGGTCCGGCCCCGGGTCCTGCTGCCGCCTCGGGATCGGCACCCAGCGGGCCCTGCCTGATGGAACGGGCTGTCCCCGGCGGCCCCGGCCCCGGGGGGGTGTTAACGCCGGGGGGGGGCCTGTCACACCCCTGCCACACCCCTGCCACACCCCTGGCACGCACCTCCAGCCGTCACAGCCCGGCAGGGACTGTCCCCATGGCCGCACCTCCGCCCCTGCCCCGCCGGGGGAGTGACCCGGGGGGTCCCCATGGCCTGGTGGCACCAGCCCCGTAGTGGCACCACCAGCCCGGTGTCCCTGTCCCCGGTGTCACTGCTCTGTGCCGGTGTGGCAGGATGAGACCACCCCCCCTTTATCTCCCCCAGACCCTCCCCTGCGCCGGGGGGGGGGGGTGCTGGTTGAACCCCCCCCATCCCGCACCCCCTCGGGCCCTTTTGGGTCCCCCGTGTCCCTCGGGGACAGGTGGCTCGTGCCACTGGCCGGGCAGGTCGGGCTCCCGCAGGTGCCAGAGGGGACAGAGCCGGCCGAGCCGGCCAGACGAGCAGGAGGAGGAGGAGGAGGAGGAGGAAGGGGAGGAAGAGGCCCTGCCGGGAGCCTCCTGCTGCCAGAGCCACCTCCGGGGACGTCATTACGGGCACTAATAGTCACCTGGCGCAGCGACATTTCCAGCTGCCGGCAGCGCTCCCGCGGCACCGGGGCCTTCCCAGGGGGGCTCTCCCGGGCCTCGCAACAACCCCCCCGGGGGGTTGTGCCGGCTTTGCAACAGCCCCGCAACACCCGGAGGGTCCCCGGGGGCCTCGCAACAGCCGGCAGCGCTTGCACCAGCTGAGCCAGGGAGGCTCCGCAGCCCGGGCAGTTCCCAGCTCCTGCCTCTCGCTCCGCTGCTCCTGGGCTCCCACCCGGCTCCTGGGGGGAGTGTGGGAGGGCTCTGGTGCCCCCTGAACCCCCCCTGTCCCCTCACAGCTTGCACCCTGCGGAGCGGCCCTGGGCCCATCCCAGCCTGGCACCATGAACGTCTTCGATCGGAGCATCAACTTCGACGCCCTCTTCAAGTTCTCCCACATGTGAGTGGCACCCCCGGGCAGGGCAGGGGGGCTCGGGGGGGGCTGCGCCAGCCCCTTCTGCCCCCCTCACACCCCCTCCCCTCGCCCACAGCTCGGCCTCCACTCAGGAGCACCTGAAGAGGGTCTATGGCAGCTTTGCCATCTGCATGTTCGTGGCGGCCGCGGGCGCCTACGTCAACATGGTGACCCACCTGTTCCAGGTGAGGGGCCTTTGGGGGGCACCCCAGCTCTGCCATCACCCGGGTGGGACGATGCCCAGCCCTCACGTGTCTCTTGCCCTCCCCAGTTTGGGCTCCTGACCGGCCTGGGTGCTCTGGGACTGATGGTTTGGCTCACGGCCACCCCGCACAACCGTGAGACCGAGCAGAAGCGGCTGGGGATGCTGGTTGCCTTCGCCTTCCTCACGGGTAGGTGGGCACCAGGGACCCCCCCCCTCACGTCCTGCGGGACCCCAGCCCCCAAAATGCCTCCTTGTGACACCCAGTTCTGTCCTTCCGGGCACTGGGGACCCCCCCTCATGTCCTGCAAGACCCCAGCCCCCCCCAAAATGCCTCCTTGTCACACCCAGCTCTGTCCTTCCAGGCACCAACCTTGGACCCCTCCTGCAAATGTGCATCTCCATCAACCCCAGGTAGGAGTGTGTGTGTCCCCATCACCCCCTAGACCCTCTTCCCACCCCGAGCTGCCTCCCAGACCCCTTTGACCCCTGTCTCCTCCCCCCCAGCATCATCCCCACCGCCTTCCTGGGCACTGCCACCATCTTCGCCTGCTTCTCACTGAGCGCCCTGTACGCCCGGCGCCGCAGCTACCTCTACCTGGGAGGTGAGAGGGGCTTTGGGGGGGACTCTCAGGGGGGGCTGGGAGCTCCCCTGGGTGGGCAGGGCCTGGGCCTCACTCCCTGCCCTCTCTCCCTGCAGGTTTCCTGCTCTCCGGGCTCTCCCTGCTCCTCCTCTCCTCCCTGGTTAACGCCTTCGTGAGATCCACCTGGGTCTTCACGGTGAGTCCCCTCCCACCCGCCGGCACCACGCTGAGGACGGACAGACAGACAGACAGGTGACCCCAGCAGGGGACTGTCCCCACCTCACGCCCCCTTCTCCTCCCCGCAGGCCAACCTGTACGTGGCTCTGATGATCATGTGCGGCTTCGTGCTCTTCGACACGCAGCTCATCATCGAGAAGGCGGAGAACGGGGACAAGGATTACATCTGGTGGGTGCTGGGGACACCGGGGGGGTGACACAGGGCATAGGGTGGCCCCCCCTGAGCATGAATCCCTCCCTCCCTCCCACAGGCACTGCGTCGATCTCTTCCTCGACTTCGTCAACATCTTCCGGGAGCTCCTGATGATCCTGGGCATGTCTGAGGTGGGTGAGGGGCCCTGGGACAGAGGGTGGGGGACAGGGGGACAGAGCTGCCCTGTGGGGTGGGGGACAGGGGGACAGAGCTGCCCTG
>NW_020926047.1:2789-23333 GCF_003984885.1 Neopelma chrysocephalum
ACAGAGCTGCCCTGTGGGGTGGGGGACAGGGGGACAGAGCTGCCCTGCGGGGTGGGGGACAGAGCCAATGGTGACCGTGGCCGCCTCTCCTCTCGCAGAACAAGAAGAAGGAGAAGAAGTGAAGCGGCTCCGGGCCGAGGCGGAGCCATCCCCGTGTCCCCATGTCCCCTCCTGTCCCTCCCTGTCATTAAAGGGGCTGTGCTTTGCTGCCGAGGAAGCAGCCGGAAGCTTTCGCACCTCGTGGGTTTTTTTCTCTCGTTCGGCTTTTCTTTTTTTTCTTTTTTTTTTTTTTTTTTGATTAAAAATTGGCCAATTCGTGGGTCCTGCTGGAGTTTGGCTCCCCCACAGCCCCCCCCCCCTCCCTGGCCCGTGGCCCTCAGGGGGGTCACCCACGTGTCCCCCCCTTTCCATGGAGGTTTGTCCCCGGCCCCGCTGGCTCCCAGAACGTTCTCCCGCCCCCGGGAAGCCGTGAGCGCCCCAAAACCAGCCGTGGGGGGGGTTTGGTGGGGACCCCCCCTCAGCCAAACTCAGCGGCGGAGCCTCCCCCGTTAGCAACCAGTGCCAAGAAGTGAACCCCGTGCTGGGAGGGGCCGCGGGGACGTCGCGATTCCCAGCGCTCCCAAATCCCGCCGTCTCCGCTCTTTGTACACCGGGATGATTCAATAAAACCGCTCAGACTCCAAACTCTCGGCCCCCCTCCCTCTATCTCCCGTGTCCGTCTGTCCGTCCCTCCATCCCCACGTCCTCCTGTCCCTCCCTCCCTCGCAGGGACGCAGCGGCTGCACCGTCACGTATATAAATAACCCGAGGGGGGGGGCAGCTTTATTGAGTTAAAAACCCATCGGTGGGGGCTGTACAGGGCCATAGCACCATCGGAGAGAGCCGGGAGAAGGGGTGGGGGGACACAGGACAGCGGGACCCCCCCAACCCAGGCAGCACCCCCAGAGCGGGAGCAGGGGCAGTGTGGAGGGGGGGGGTGGAAGACGTGGGAGCGCGGCCGGGGGGGGGCTCAGCCCTGGCTGCCGCAGGAGGAGAGGCTGTCGTAGAGGGAGTCGCTGAGGGACTCGGAGTGTTCCAGCCCGGGGGGGCCGTGCCCCCCGTCCCGGGACCGGGCCTCTGTGCTGCCCTCGTCCCCCACGTCCGAGGCGCTGGGGGTCCGGCTGCTGCTGGCGCTCAGGGCGGGGGGCAGCGGCGGGGGGGCCTCGGGGGACGCCCCTCGACGCCCGGCCGGGCTGCACACGGGTGCCTGGGGAGGGACAGGGTGGGCAGGGGGGGGGCTGCCGGTGCCCCCCTGCTCCCCATCGGTGCTCACCACACCCACCGCCGTCTCCTTATTGTGGGGGGACCCCATGGGACGAAACCCTCATCCCCCCCAAGATGTTACAGGGCCTTGTCACCCCCCCCGGGGCACGTGAGGACGTGGCAAAGGATCCCAGTGCTCTGGTGAGTCCCCCCACGTCCACTCCCCATGACCCCCTGTGGCTTCTCCGTCCCTGCAGCGAGGGCAAGAGGGTCTGGGGTCCCCATGCCGGGGTTTCCGAGTCCTGCTCCAGAGTTTTAGGGTCCCCATGGGAGGGTTTCAGGGGTCTCACAGCCCCCCCTTACCTGCACGGGCCGGTGCAGCCCCTCCAGCCCCCCGGAGGGGCACAGGAAGGGGTCAGCAGCACCGCAGGCTTTGGCGTTGGGGAAGGTCCAGTTCTTGCTCTGTTGGACACGCCGCGGCTTCCTGGTGTCATCCCCGGTGTCTGCGGGACGAGGAGGGTTCAGCGCTGGCATCAGGGCCCACCCCGGTGCCCCCCATCCTGGGGGAGCCAAGCGTGGGGTACCCTGGGGGGGGACACCCACCTTGGGGTGGGCCGCGGTGCCCGGGGGGTGCTGGGGGGCGTCCCCCCGGGGCGCTCCGGTGTTTCCCGGGCACCAGCAGCTCCTCGGCGCTGGGCACCTCCCGCTCCAGCGTCCGGGCCTTGCGCGGCACTTTGGTGGCGGCGGCGGTGGCCGGCACGGCCCCGGGCAGCGCCTCGGGGCGGCCCCCCCGCGGTTTGGGGGTGCTCTTGGCCGGGACCCCCCCGTAGTCGGGGGGAGGGAAGGTCCCGATCCCGCTGTCCAGCGTCCGCGTCAGCGACCCGCAGGCTGCGGCACGGGCGGAGGGGTCAGTGCTGAGGTGGTGGGGGTCCACCCTGGTGCCCCCTCCCCACCGTAAACCCCCCCCGTCACCCCCTCACCGGCGAAGTGCTGCGACGTCCCCGACTCGGACAAGCTCTCGTCCGACGGCAGCTCGTCCCGGAGCCCCACGTCCGGCACCTGCAGGGGCACGGAGGGTGAGGGGACGGGGGTCCCCCCGGAGCGAGGGCCTGGGGGCTGAGGGAGGGTCCTCACCTTGTCCGGGGGCTCCCGCAGGTGCCCCACGATGCCGTTGCGGGGCGGGCGGCAGAGCCGGGGGTCTTTGGCGTCGGGGGGGACCCGGCGGAGGTCACAGAGCTCCCGCTTGTGCTCCAGGCGGGTCTCGTAGGGAACGTCCTTCCCGTCCACCCTGGGAAGGGGGGGACGACAACGCGTCAGGACACCCCACGCTCGCCCCCACCCCCAGGGGGACCCAGGTGGGCGCTCACCTGTCCAGCAGCTGCTGCATGAAGGTCTCGGCCGTCACCTCCTGGTACATGACGGGGAGGGGGCCGGGGCCGCGCGGGGGCCCGCGGGGTCTGCCCTTCTCCAGCGCCAAGCCCTGCAGGAAGGCGTGTTCCTCCCGCAGCGCCTTCCGCAGGTCCTCCGCCTTCTCCATCAGCTTCGAGATGTTGAGGCTCTCGGCCTCCAGCTTGCGGGCGGCCAGCTTGACCTCCCTGCGCAGGGGCGCGGGGGTCCCGGCCCAGTCCCGGCCGCGCCCGCCGTCCCCGCGCCGGCTGAGCGCGGGCAGTTTGCTGCGCCGCAGCCCGAACCAGCTCGCCAGCCCGGCCTTGCCCTTGGCCTCGGCGCCCGGCGCCCGCTCCTGCCCCTGCAGCCGCAGCACGTTCTCCTCGATGCCCTTCATCACCTTCTCCTCGATGGCCGAGTGCCCCGCGGCGCCCGGCGCCGGCCCCGCGGGCTCGGGGGGGGCGGCCGCGGGGGTTTTGTGGGGACCCCCGCCCGCCTTGGCTCCTCCCGTGGGCTCCTCGCCCCGCGGCGCCCCGGCCTTGCCGGTGCCCGTCTTGGTGGGCAGCTTGGTGGGGCTGCCGTGGGGGCTGCGGGAGGACTTGGCGGGGGGCGCCGGGGGGGCCCGCGGGGGGGTCCTGCCGGCGGCCGCGCGCCCCTTGCCCCCCGCCTTGCCGGGGTCGCCCATGGAGCCGGAGGAGTAGCAGCGGGCCAGGGGCTCCGCGCCGTGCGCCGGCTCGGGGTGCTTGAGGCTGCCCCCCATTCCCCCTCCCCGGGGCGGGGGGCGCAGCTCGGCCCCGTGGCCCCGCTCGGGCCGCCCCGGGCCGGGGGGCTCGCGGCCCTCAGCCCCCCTCAGCTTGCCCAGGGCGGCCAGGCGCTCCTTGAAGGGCAGGTAGCCCGGCTCGGGGGGCTTCTTGCCGGGGCGGCGGGTGGGGGCCGAGCCCCCCGTGCCGCGGCGGGAGCTGGGGGGGGAGGCGGCCGCCCGCTCGGCACCGGTCGGGGGGCCCGGGGGGGGCCCGGGGGGCTGCTCGGTCGCCTCGAAGGTGTGGGGCAGGGGGAAGGCGGGGGGCTCCGGGGAGCCGGGCTCCGGGGGGGCGTCGGGGGAGGCGCGGCGGCTGAGTCCCGGCGAGGCCTCGGGGTGGGCGCCGCGACAGGGGATCTTGGAGGGGTGGGCGACCTGGGGGCTGAGGCGCAGCCCCCCCGGCGGGGGGGGCAGCTTGAGCACCTTGGCGGGGGAGGGCAGGGCGTTGGGGACCCCCCCGGGCGAGAGCGGGGCGAAGCCCCCCTCGGGGCTCTCCTCGCCCGGGGCGTAGAGCCCCAGGAAAGCGGGGTGGTCCCCGCGCCGCTGCCGGGGGGGTCCCCCGGGGGCTTCGCCGTTGCGCCGGCAGCAGCCCCCCCCCGCCTCGCCCCGCAGCAGCCGCTCGGCCAAGGCGCTGAGCAGAGCCCCCCGAGGCGGCCCCCCTTCCTCCGGGGAGGAGCAGGGGCTGCCCTCGGCCCCCCGCCACCCCCCCGCAGCCCCCGGCCCCCGCAGCGGGCAGGGGGGCCAGCCCGGGGCAGCGCAGGGCTCTGGGGAGCCGGGGGAGGCCGGGGGGGGCCCCAGCAGCGGGTCCGTCTCCTCCAGCTTGCGCAGCACCTCCAGGATTTGGGCTTTTTTCTTGAAGAAGGGGGACAGGGCGTCCAGAGGGGGAGCACCGGGGCTGAGCCCGGGGCTGCCCGATGGCACCGGCGGCAGCACCTGCAGGGGGGGCCGGGCACCGTCACCCCGCGGGCACCCGGCACTGAACCCCCCCCCGGCACCAGGGGGGACACCCCGGGGACATGGAGAGGGACGTGATGGGCTTCGGGATGGGGACACAACGGGGACGGGGACGCCGGCAGAAAGGTTTCCCTTTTGTCCCTTTTTGGAGCCAGGGACATCATAGGAAGAGGGGTTCAGAGGGAAAGCCCTGGGCCTGGAGAGGTGACCCCACGGGGATCACAGGTACAGGGACACCACAGAACGGGTGATGCCACAGGCACGTGGGTGGGGACACCCAGGATCCAGGGAGGGGGAAGGAGAGGACACCGTGGGCCTCGGAAACGGGGTCCCACAGGCTTAGGGACACCACAGACTGGGAAGAGGGAATGGGGAGGGGGCGCCAGAGCCTGGAGAAGGGGACACGGGGTCAGGGGGGGTTGCAGACACTGATACTCACCTCGGGCAGGGGCACACAGAGACCGGGGGGCAGCGGGGGGGGCAGCTGCTCTGCAGAACATGGTTGGGGGGTGACCGGGGTGTCCAGGGGCACTGGCACCGGGTGCAGTGGCAGCTGGAGAGGAGGGAGAAGGCGGGTTAAGCTTTTGGGGGGGCTCTGCCCTGTGGCCCCCCAGCTCCAAGGTGGTTCCAGGCACACCTGGGGCAGGGACCCGGTCGAGAGGTGCAGCTTCTGCTGGAACAGGTCGCTCAGGGCCTGGTTCTGCCGCTCCAGCTCGAACACCCGTTTCTTCAGCTTGATGCACTCCTCACGCAGGTCCTGGCCAGGGCAGGGGGGTGGGAGGTTAGAAAGGACCCCTCAGACTCCCAATATCCCCCCCCCAGACCCCAAACATTCCCCCTAGAACCACAACACCCTCCCCGGCCCTCCTGACACCCACCTTTTGGTTGAGCAGCGCCTGCACCACGTGGTTGGCGACCTGGGGAGCAGAGGGGGGGGTTTGGGTGGGGGTGGGAGGGCACACACAGCCCCGTGCCCCGGCACACACGTGTGCACACGTGTCCCACACGTGTGTGTGTGTGTCCCTGTGTCCCCGTGTCCCCGTACCTCGTCCAGGCAGCGCTCGTACGTCTCCCGCTGGTTCTCGTTGGCCTGGGCCAGCGCCGAGTTCTCCGCCTGGGACAGAGCAGGGACAGCTCAGGGGATGCAGTGGAGGGGCCCGGGAACCCGGACCCCCCCCCCCATGGCACCAAAGGGACCCCTCCTCCTCTTCCTGGTGGGACCCAGGGCCACTCGTGGAGGGGCAGAGCTGACCCCGGAGCAGTGGCACACAAGTGCTGCCCATCACTGCAGTGTCCATGTGGGCTCCATGGCTGGCTCTTGGCACCAGCTGCCTGGTGGCCATGGTTTCACGGTGGCCATGGCTGCCCGGTGGTCCCGTGCCCCGGTGGCCCCATCCCCACATACCTCCAGCTCCCGCAGCCGCTGCAGCAGCTCATGGCTGGTGCCCGTCTCTCCCAGGGCCGCGGGGCTCCCGGCTCCCGGCGCCTCAGCCACGCTCTCCGACATCGCTGCTGCAGGGGACACGCGTCAGGAGGGTCCCTGCTGGCCCTGGCCAGTGTCCCCCGGGCCGTGGCACCCCCAGACCCTGCACAGCACAGAGCCCCCTTACCTGGCTCAGGAAGACCCCAGCCCTGTCCCTCTATGGTGTCACCTGCCGGGAAAATGGGGTTGAAGGGGGTGGGACGAGGCCTCAGGAGACCCCCCCCGGGGCCGAGTCCTGACCCCACCGGCACTGGGAGCCACAGGGAGCCCTCCCGCCACCCAGCCCCTTCCTGGGGGTGCGAGGGCCCCGGGCCGGCACCGGAATGCACAACACCCCCGGGAGCGGGACCGGGACCAGCCCCGGGGCACCGGGATGCGCGGGACTCCCAGGACCGGGATCAGGACTAGCCCCGGGGCACCGGCGTGCGCAGCGCCCCCGAGACCGGCTCCGGCCCCGCCACCGGGGCACAGGGATGCGCAGCACCACCGGCACCGGGATCAGCACCGGCCCCGGGGCACCGGAATGTGCAGCGCCCCCGGGGCTCACCCCGGCGGTCCCGGGGCACCGCGATGCGCTGACCCGGTGCACAGAACCGCCGGCGCGCAGACGGGGCCCCCCTTCCCGGTACCGCGCACCCCGCGCTCCCCCCCGGGGCTCCCCCCGCCGCCGGTGCCGCTGCGGCCCCGCGTTGAGCCCCGGCCCCGGTCCCGCACTCACGCCCGGGGCTCCCGGCGGCGCCGCCCGTCCCGGCTCAGCGCGGCCCCGGGGCCGGTCCCGGCGGCGGCAGCGGCTCCATCCCGGCCCGGCCCGGCCGCGCTATTGTTGGGAGGCGGCGGCGGCGGCTCCGCCTTCCCGCCGCGGCCGGGGAGGAGCCGGGGATGAGCCGCCGCCGCCCCCGGTGCGCGGCTCCGCCAGCGCCAACCCCGGGGAACCGGCGCGGGGACCCCCCCGGGACAACCGGGCACCGTCCCGCCAGAGGAAGCACCGGGAATCCCCCTGCGGCACCCCATGGAGGGACAGGGCACCCCATGGAGGGACACCCCCCACCCCGGGGAACTCCGCACCCTCGGGAGGGACCCCCCGGAGCCGGGGACCCCTCGGGGAGCCCCCCCGGGGCTGCAGGCGGAGCCAGGTCGTGAACCCCGGACGTGGCCGCCACCCCCCCACCCCACGAGGGTGAGGTTTGGGGGGGTTCGGGGTTCACACGGGGCCACGCGGCCCCGGCTCACCCGGACCCCACGGCACCGCGGCGTGGGGGGGCTCGGCAGGACAAGGGGGGGCCGGAGGGGACAAGAGGAGGGTCTGGAGGGGGTGATGGAGGGGACAAGAAGAGGATCTGGGGGTGATGGAGGGGACAAGAAGAGGGTCTGGGAGGGCACGGCCACGCTTCTCACGTGCTGTCCCCGTGCCCTGCGGCCCGCGGGGTGATCCCATGCGGGTGCCCGTGGTCCCCATTGTCCCCGAGGTGCCCGCGGCCCCCTCGCCCGCCCCCCGCGCAGGAAGCGGCCCCGGGGCCGGCGGCTCCGGCTGCGTCACGGGGGGAAGTGAGGCTCCGTCTGGAGGGGAAGAGCAGCCCGCGGCCCCCCCAAGCCCCCGGCGGGGACAGCCGGGGGGGGCCCCGACAGATGGACGGCGCGGCCGTCCCCTCCCCCCAGCGTGGGGCCCCCGCGGGGGCAGCGCGAGGGTCCCTGTGGGGAGGGGGGACACAGCCGAGGGCACCCAGGGCTCAGGTCCCCTCCCCGGTGTCACCCCTCACCCCGGTCACTCGTCCCCGCTGCCCCGGGCACTGCGGGGACACGGTGTGGGCACAAGGGCACGTGCCCAAACCGCGGCCGAGGACACGCCAGCGTGGCCCTGACGGGCTGGCCCTGGGCTGCCCCACACCAGGGTCCCCACCCCGAGCCCAGGGACGTGGGGTGACAGCCCTGAGTGTCCCCAGCTCTGCTGGGCTGCTCTGGGGGCAGCCAGGACACACTGGGGACAGCCCGGGGACAGGCAGGATGCAGCAGGGACAGCAAGGACACCCTGGGGACGGCCGGGATACACCGGGGACAAGTGGGATGTGCTAGAGATACAGCCTCGGGGTGCAGGGACACATCGAGGACAGCCGGGACTCGCCAGGGACACGCAGGGACAGCCGGGGATGCGGTGGCGGCGCTGGGGACGGTCAGGGATGCAGTGGGGACAGCAGAGACACACGCAGGGGACAGCCGGGGTGCACTGGGGACAGTGGGGACCAGCAGGTGGGATGGAGGACAGTGGGGGACATCCCAGGGACACCGGGATGCACTGGGGACATACCGGGAACAGCCAGGATGCACCGGGGACACCCCGGGGAAAGTCAGGATGCACTGGGGACACTGGGGACATAACAGGGACAGTAAGGGTGCACTGGGGACATAATAGGGACAGTAAGGGTGCACTGGGAACACCCCAGGGACAGCCAGGATGCAGTGGGGACACTCCAGGGACAACCAAGGTGCACTGGGGACACTGGGGACAGCCGGGATGCTCCGGGGACATTGGGAAGACCCCAGGGACAGCCGGGATGCTCTGGGGGCACTGGGGACACCCCAGCACGCACTGGGGACAGCGGGGACAGCGGGGAGAGCCGAGGACACAACCGGGATGCACCGGGGGGCACCGGGGACATGCGGGGGGCTCCGACCGGGCCACCCCGCGCCGCTTCCCCAGGGTCGCCCCCCAACCCCTCCCGGCACGTCCCGGTGCCCGGAGGCCACGGATTCCCCCCCCACCGGTGCCCCGAGGAGCGGCCGGAACCCCCCTCCCCGGACCCCCCCGCCCGCCCCCCGCCGCGGCGCGACCGGACTCACCGGGGGCTACGGCGGGGCCGGGACGGCATGGCCGGGGCTGGGACCGGGGCTGGGACCGGGACCGGGGCGGGACCGGGGCCGGGGCGGGACCGGCGGCGGCGGTGACGTCATGGCTCCACCGGGCCGGCCCCGCCCTGCGCCCCCGCCGCCGCCAATCCGCGCCCGGGGGCGGCGGGGGGGGGGGGGGGGGGGCCCCCGGCGCGGGGGGGGCCCGGGGCCGCCGCCGCCGCCGCCTCCGCGGCCCCCCCCCCCCCCCCCCCCCTTCCCCTTCCCGTGAGCCCCGGGAGCTGCTTGAGACGGGCCCGGTGCCCCCCCCCTCCACCAACCCCGCCGGGATTCGGTACCGAGCGACCGGATTGGGACCGGCCGCGTCCCACGGAGCCCCCTCCCGTGTCCCCCCCCCATCGCTGCGGCCGCCGGGCTCCGGGGTCGTGGGTGAAAGGCTGAAATAAGGGAGTGACCCCCCAAGGGCCCCCCCGGCAGCAGGACTGGGGCTCTGGCAGCAGCGCGGTCCCACCCCCATGGGAGGTCACTCATCCCCCCCTCCGGAGCATCCCCGAACACCCCCTGGGCGCCCCCCCAGCCTTCGGCTCATCAACAAGACACGGGGACACCAGGACCTCACCTCCATCGTTTTATTGTGGGGGGAACCTCCATCCCCCCCCAAATGTTACAGGGCCACGTCACCCCCCCCGGGGGCACATGAGGACGTGGCAAAGGATCCCAGAACTCCGGTGAGTCCCTCCCTGTCTTCTCCAAGAGTCTCCCTGTGGCTCCTCCATCCCCACAGGCAAGGGTGGGGTCCAGGATCCCCATGCCAGGGTTTTAGGGTCCTACTCCAGAGTTTTAGGGTCTTCATGCCAGGGTTTTTCAGAGCCGCCACTCCGGGGTTTTAGGGGCCCCACTCTGGGGTTTTGGGGTCCCCAGGAATCACGTCAGCAGAGGAACCCGAGCTGTGGCTCATCCTGGCACCGGACCAGGACATCAGCGCCTGCGGGTCCCTCCACATCCCACGCCAAGGGTCCCCCCCCGTCCCACGCTGAGGGTCCCACGGGAGCAGAGATCCAGGGGGTGCCGGGCTCAGCTCACAGCCCCCGGCTCCAGGCTCCCGTTGGCGGTGGCTCCCCGGGCCGAGGTGGCCGAGGCCGTTTCCTCCTGGTCCTCCTGAGGCCCCGTCCGGCCGGGGAGGTGACCCTGCTGGGGACAGAACAGGGACACTGAGCTGGCTGTGGTGGGACACGGCCAGACCAGCCTGGGCTGGTGTCTCTCCCACACGAATTGGCTGTTCCACGGCACGGGAGCACCAACAGACCGGGAGATGCTTCCTCTGGGCTCCTGTTTGAAACCAGCGGCTACAGCAAACCGGGGGTCTTCAGTCAGAGCCCGGGCTGGGCCCCCCACCTCATCCCAAAACTCGGCTCCCACCCAGGGAGGGCAGGGGAGGCAGGACAAGGTGACATCTCCAAAGAGGACACTCTGGGGGGTCATCCCAAGGAAGCCCCAGGCTCCAGGCGGGACACGGGAGGAGCAAACTCAAGACTCCAAAGGAGAAAAAAGAACCTTTGGCCTGGGAAACCACACCCCTAAAAACCCCCAGCTGGGATTCAGAGGCTCCCACAGCAGGCAGCCCCCACGGCCACGCATCCCCCATGTCCCAGACAACTCCCAGGACACCCACGGAGCCATCCCCCCATCCCTAATGTCATCCAGACGCTGGGCACAGCGTGGGAGAGGAGCCCCCCGGGCCCGGCTGTGGGGTGGGAGGGCAGAAAGGGGGTGGTTCTCCTGTTGGGAAAGCACATCCCAGGGGGGCTGAGGCCCCACCAGGCCGTACCTGCACAGGGGGCTCAGCCAGGGGGGCTGAGGAGCTGCCCCTGTCCGGCTCCTCCAGCGCCAGGATGTCGATGGGAGCCTCGGCCACGTCCCGCAGGGACGGCTCGAGGCTCACGGAAGGGTCGAAGAGCAGAGGGGACGGGGGGCACTGCATCCCATCACCCACCACGTCCAGGTCCTGCAGGGGGGGGAAAAACAGCAGAGGGGCTCATCAGGAAGGGTCTGGGGAGACCTGGATCCTCACAGCCCTTCTCTGTCACCCCTGGAGCAGCAGAAGAGGAGAAGGAGGAGGAGGAAGAGGAAGAGGAGGAGGAGGAGGAGTGGGCATTGTGCCAGCAGCACCCCCGGCCAGCAGCTGGAACACACCACAGGAGCCTCCTCCTCCTCCTCCTCCTGCAGGAATGATCCCAGGACAAGGTGTTGGGACACATGGCCTGGAGCCCAGCGGGATGTGCTGTCCCAGAATTGTCCTCCTGGGGACCCCCCAGAGCAGCCTCCCCCCCTCTCCAGGATGTCACACCCCCCCCCGCCTGCCCTGACACCACAGATGGGGACGGATGGGCTCCGAGGACTCCTCCATCTGCCCTCCCTGCAGAGGGGAGAGGGGTGGGATTTGGGAGAGGCTGGGATTTGTTTTGGCTCCGGAGGGAGTTTGACACCAGGGTGAGATTCCTGCGACTCACGAGTGGCACCTCCCCAGCCTGGCATGATGTGAGACATAACACAGATGCCCCCGGCAGCCACAGCTCCAGAGCCCAGGATGGATGGGGGAAAACACTCTCATTTTTCCTTTCTAACCCCAAAAAATCCACCTCCTGCTCGCACAGGAAGGGGCTGGGATTTGATCCGAGCTCCCCCAGCCTGACCCCGTTTGCTCTCCTGGCTCCTGCCACCCCTGGGGCTCTGCAGCTGCTGGAATCCCTCCTCCACCAGCGAACTCCAAAGCGGATCCAAGGTTTGTCTCCAACAGCAGCACTCAGGAATCTCGGGAGCAACCAGAGCCCGAGGTGACACCTCACTCAGAGGAGCAGCTCCCACGGATTGGAGTGTTTTTGTTTTGCTTAAACGAATTTCCGAGGAGTTTAAGTGTGTTGGCTTAAATGCAGGATGCCAGAATAATCTGGGGATTAAAATCCTCATTTTTAACTCATGGGAGAGAAAATGGGGGGGGGGGGAAATCCTCTCTTTAAGAGGCCCCTACAGGGATTTAAACGAGCAGAGCCCTTCCAAAGGAGCAGCCACCAACCCTGAGGAACAGCTCCCAAACCTTCCCAGCTCCTGCACTTTCACAGATTCCCAGGAATGTTTGGGCTGGGAGGGACCTTAAAGCTCATCCAGTCCCAGCAGGGACACCTTCCACTAGCCCAGGTTGCTCCAACCTTGGACATTCCAGGGATGGGGCAGCCACAGCTTCTCTGGGCAACCTGTGCCAGGGCCTCCCCACCCTCCCAGGGAGGGATTTCTTCCCAATATCCCCTCTGGCAGTGGGAAACCATTCCCTCTTGTCCTGGCACTCCAGGCCCTTGTCCTAAGCCCCTCTCCATCTCTCTCAGAGCACCTTCAGGCACTGGAAGGGGCTCTCAGATCTCCCCAGAGCCTTCCCTTCTCCAGGCTGGACACTCCCAGCTCTCCATGGCAGAGGGGCTCCAGCCCTTGGAGCACCTCCACGGCCTCCTCCACCCTCACTCCTGTGCCAAGGATCCCAGAGCTGGATGCAGCATCCCAGGAGGGCTCTCTCAGGAGGGTCAGAGGGCTGTGGGCCCCACTTACATCACTGAATTCCAGGGGCAGGCTCTCGGTGGGCTGGAGCTCGGCCGCGCTCAGGTACAGCTCCGAGGGAGCAGCTCCCAGCTCCTGGGGCACGGCCAGGCCCTGCTCTGGGACGTACATCTGGGGGGGCAGGCGCAGGTGGAGGGGGCAGCACGGCTCCTCCGACAGGCTCACGGGCACGGGCTTGTTGCAGGGCACCTCCTCGGAGCCCTGGCACGGCTTGAACAGCGTCTGGTTCGTGTCCTGGCAGATATCTGGGAAGAGCTGGTCAAGGGAAAGCAGCCCAGGTACAGCCAGGCACTCATCCAGAGGGATAAAACTCCCAATCCCCCCACCAAACGCTGTTAAACCCCCCCCCCATTTCTCCCTGATGAAGAATCCACACCCCAGAGCTCCATCCCGACTGCCCAGGGATGTTGGGTGACGTTATTTCCACGATGGAAAACTGGGACAACAGCCACGGCCTCCCCCGTGGGGGGCTGGGAGATGTGGCTGGATCCCTGTAAACCACTGGCAGATCCTCGTGTGGATGTCACAAAGGCACGGGATTAACTTTTGTTTGCAGGCAGCCACGGAGAGGGATCAGCTCCAGCCCCACAGGCAGGGACATCCCAGCACACACAATGCCTCTCCCACAGCCAGGAGTTTAGTTCCGGTATTTCTGTCTTCCCAGTGCATTTTCCTTCCCCAATGGAAAACCTGTTCCTGCCAGAGGTGTAAATGGGATTTCCTGCCTTTAATCACAAACAGAAGCTCTGTTCTGATTGTGTCGCGCTTGTGGAGCGATCCAGTGGCAGAGGAGCTACAGATCCAACCCCATCCTGCTCTGATCCCATCCTGCTCTGATCCCATCCTCCTCCAGCCCCATCCTGCTCTGATCCCATCCTCTTCCGACCCCCACCTCCTCCAATCCTTTTTCTCTTCCGACTTCTTCCTCCTCTTCTGACCCCCTCCCTCTTCATCCAACCCCCTTCCTCCTCTTCCCCCCTTTTCTCCTCTTTTGATCCCTTCCTGTTTTTCCAACCCCTCTCTCCTCTTCCCATCCCCACCCTTTTCTTCCAACCCCTTCACCCTCCTCAGACCCCCCTCCCACCCCCCTTCCAATCTCAGCTGCTCTCCAGCTTTGGGGGCTTCACGCTGCAGTTTCCCCCTCAAACACCAGAGGAAAAAAATCCCAAACCCACATAAACAGGGAAAAGTCACCAAGTTTAACCCAGTTTCTTAAGCTGCCAAGGCCTGAGATTCATCCTTCCCTCCTCTCCTCCCTGAACAAGGATTTCTCATGGATCCACTTCCTAATGGGCTGTGGGGAGCCCTAATCCGGGCTGGCAGCAATGTCAGAGCCCATCCCAGTGGAGATGGATCCGAGCCACCCGAGGGCAGATGTGGGGAGAACAGGGGGTGGGGAAGGCAGGTTTTCATCTCCTGGAGTGACTCCCAGCTCCAGCAGCCAAAAGCACGGATTGCCTGAGATGCCAAAAAGCCCAGGCTCCACCTGGAGCCTCTCCCCACCCCTTCAGTGCCCTGTCACAAACAATCCAGCTCCTGGGAGCACAGAGAGCCCGAGAGGCTGCAGATGTTATCGGGATGCAGATGTTATGGGAAAGGCTTGTTTGTGTCAGGGGGAGTCAGCTGAGAGCTCCCGGCTCCTCCCCGCCCTCCCCAGCACCAGCTGCCAGCAGCGGCTTCTCCGGCTGTTTTATGGGATTTATCCTGTCTTTATTTTGAGGTATATGGCGGTTAGAGAGAAACAAAGGCAGCTTCCAGCTCCTGCTCCCTGCACAAGGGTGGAGGTGAAGCCGGTCAGCTCTGGGGACAAAACAAACCCAGGGGCTCCCACAAACCCAGGGGGGTCCCACAAACCCAGGGGCTCCCAAAAACCCAGGGGGCCCCAAAAACCCAGGGGCTCCCAAAAACCTTGGGGCTCCCACAGACCCTCAAGCTCCCACAAACCCAGAAGCTCCCACAGACCCGTGAGCTCTCACAGATCCCAAAGAGTGGAGGGAGCAGATGCACCCAGGGCAGTGCTGGGGCCGTGGGTCCCACGTTGGGGGGTGATCCCTGAGCTGGGAGATCCCAGTGGAAGTTTCAGTGCAGGGTCTCCAACAGCTGGGGCAGTTTTGGGAATTGGAACAGCTCAAGGCTGAAGAGTTGAAAGAACCCTTCAAGGGGTCACAGCGACCAAGCTGGGCTGTGGCAGCTCCAAACAGGCCCAGAACTACCCCTCCAGATCGTCCCCAAAATCCCCAAGGACATACTCCGGTGGTCAGACACCCCTTCCCACGCACATCCCTCACAACTGAGGCCTCCTTGGGGTCTCTGGGTGCTTCCAAGTGAACTGCCCACCCTGTTTGGATGCTCTGGATCAGGGAGGCTGTGGTGGGACCAGCCTTTGTCCCTCCCACACGAACCGGCTGCTCCACGGGACGGGAGCGCCGACAGACCGGGAGACGTTTTCCTCTGGGCTCCTGTTTGAAACCAATGGCTACAGCAAACCAGTGGCCTTGATTTAGGGCCAGGGAGGGGAAAAAGGAAGGGCAAACTGCCAGCAAACAGCCAGGGACAGCAGCAGGTCAGGTGGATCAAAGGATACGTGTGAGGCAGTGCCGGGTCATGGGCAGGGATGGGTTGGAGCATCGGACGTCATCGACAAAGGCCAAGCAGCGCTGGCTGGAACGGGTGGTGTGGGCCTGAAATCATGGAATGACGGATCTTAAAGCTCCTGTTCCACCCCCTGCCACGGGCAGGGACACCTTCCACCAGCCCAGGTTGCTCCAACCAGGCCTTGGACACTTACAGGGATGGGGCAGCCACAGCTTCTCTGGGCAACCTGTGCCAGGGCCTCCCCACCCTCCCAGGGAGGAATTTCTTCCCAATATCCCATCTAAATCTCTCATTTCTTAGTTTAAACCGTTCCCTCTTGCCCTATCACTGTCTGGTTGTGTAAGTCTCTCTTTCTAACAAGCCCCTTTTAGGCACTGGAAGGGGCTTAAGGTCCCCCTTGAGCCTCCTTCTCTCCTGGTTCAGCACCCCCAGCTCCCTCAGAAGTTGTCCAGACCCTTCTCCTTGTGCTCCAGCCCCTTCCCCTTGTGCTCCAGCCCCTTCCCCAGCTCCCTTCTCTTCTCTGGACACACTCCAACCCCTCCACACCTGCCTTGGGAGCGAGGGCCCCAAAACCAACCCCAGGATTGGGGGGGGGACAGTCACCAGACCACAGTGTCCTGGCAGGAAGGGGGGATCTGTCAGAGGCCTGGCATCACTCCTGGGGAAGAGACAAGAGGGGAAACCCCCCCGGGGTGTCCCCACAGACCTGCTGGGCTGCACCATCAGTGGCCAGGACGCGGCGCTCCCGGAGCTGCCGGTGCAGCAGAGCCTCCACCCCGTAGCGCTGCCGGTACCTCCGCAGGCACTTGAGCCGCTTCAGGTTCTCCCTCTCCTTGGCCATCAGCCCCTCCGGGCCCGTCAGGAGGCTGCTCCCTTCAGGAACGACAGAAAAAGTCAGGAATCTCCACCCACCTGCCTGTTTTGTTCAGCATCAAGAGCCCAAATCGGCTCCGAGAGCCACAGAGGGGGATGCAGAGGGTCAACACAAAGCTCTGGGTGACACAAATAACTCAGGTTCCACCCCAGAATTCACCCTGACCTCTCTGTGCACACCAGGAGCACTGGGGTAATTTTAAAAACCCTTTTTAAAAATAGCCCTGCCACTCCCGTCCGTTGTGATTTCTGCAGCAGAGCGGGAGCTTGGCAAATTCCAGGTCGCTCCTGCGCGAGTTCTGGAAGCTTCCCGCCAGCATTCCTGGTGTAATTACAGGGCAACACTCAAGATCTGCTCTCCTCTGACTGCTTTGCTAAAAAGAGTTCTGCAAAATTGGTATGTACCGAAGTCCTGGTTATTTTTACTTGGGCCTGAGCTGAATTATGACATTTTCCGGGACGAGCTATTAAAGGATGATGCTGGAAAAAAAAGAGTCCTTTGCTCTGCAATACTTGGGATCAGTCACAGAGCTCGGTTTTGCCTCAGTTGAACTGGGAATTCCTGCTTCCAAGAGCATATCCTGCACAGGGAGAATCCCACCAGAGGCAGAGGGAAAGCTGCATCCATGCTGAGGAGGAATATGCCAGTACAGCAGCACTGGTGCTACTGGAACCAACTCCTGCCCACACACCCAGGGCCTTACGGACGAATATTTTTTGTTTATAAAAGCAAAAACAGGAAATCCCAGTACAAAAAAAGCACTTTTGTCTCAGAATTAACTTTGTAAGCTCATTTCCTGTCAACGCTGCAAAGCTTTGAAGAGCAAAGAAATGCTTTGGGAAAAGCTTTGGAACCCCGACGATACGGATCTCTGGGCACGGGGCCAGCACAGGATCCCAGAATCCCTGAGGTTGGAAAAGACCTCCAGGATCATCGAGTCCAACCTGTGCCTGATCCCCCACCTTGTCCCCCAGCCCAGAGCTCTGAGTGCCACCTCCAGTCCTTCCTTGGACACCTCCAGGGACGGGGACTCCAAACCTCCCTGGGCAGCCCCTTCCAATGCCTGACAACCCTTTCCATGGAGAAATTCCTCCTGATGTCCAACCTGACCCTCCCCTGGCACAACTTGAGGCTGTTTCCTCTCATCCTGTCCCTTGTTCCCTGGGAGCAGAGCCTGATGCCCCCAGCTCCTCCCTCCTGTCAGGGAACTGTAGAGAAGAAGAAGGTCCCCCTTGAGACTCCTTCCCTCCAGGATGAGCCCCAACAGCTCCCTCAGTTCTCCAGACCCTTCTCCTTGTGCTCCAGGTTTTTGGACATGCTCCAGCCCCTCAATAAAAACACCTGAGCGTGGAACCCTCACCCTGCTCCAAAATCTGCCTCTACAAAGGCCCAAAACCCCTCTTTTGAGACGTTTTTCTGTGCACACCCTCAGCCAGGTGGCCCCAGGCTCACCGATGGCCTCGTGCTCTCCCTTCCTGCTGTGCAGGAACCGGCGCTTCTTCTCCTTCAGGAGGTGCTGGAGCCTCTTGAACTGGTCGATGTAGAGGGACTGGAGCCGGATCAGCTTCTCCCTCATGATCAGAGCCACCTCCTCGGCCGTGTACACCCCGGCGTGCCTGCAAAAAACAGGGGCCGTTTGGGATGGGGCCCTCGGGGTTGTTCTCCTTCAAGGGTGTGGGGATTCCCCAGGATTGTTCTTCAAGGGGTGTGGGGATTCCCCAGGATTATTCTCCCAAGGAGTATGGGGGTCCCTCAGATGTTTTCTCCCACAGGGTGTGGGGATCCCTCAGGATTGTTCTTCAAGGGGTGTGCGGATCCCTCAGGATTGTTCTCCCAAGGGGTGTGGGGATTCCCCAGGATTATTCTCCCCAGGGGTGTGGGGATCCCTCAGGATTGTTCTCCCAAGGGGTGTGGGGATTCCCCAGGATTGTTCCCCTAGAGGATGTGGGGATCCCTCAGGATTGTTCTTCAAGGGGTGTGGGGATCCCTCAGGATTATTCTCCTGAAGGATGCGGGGATCCCTCGGAGCTGAACCCCCAAAGGGTGTGGGGGATTCAGCTCCTCACAGGATTCAACATGGATTTAACGGGATTTAACCCCCCCAGACCCACTTGAGGGGATCCTCCTGGTCGCTGTCGATGCTGTCGGCCTCGCTGTCGGGGTCCCCCCGCCACGTCTGCTCCACGGTCACAGGCTCCTGCTCCCCGTCACTCCAGCTGTCCTCGTCTGGAACACACGGCACCGGGAATGCCGGGACCCCTTCCCACGGCCCGGGGTGGCCCCACAGCCCCACGGAGCCCAGCTGGCTCTGCCTTGTGCCCAGAGGGAATCCTCCACCCCAAAACTGAGCGAGGGACACAAAACAGGAGACCTCCCCCAGCTGGGCAGGGTCGAACCCACCGAGCCCCTGGGAGCGACGCTCCAGCCTTCCCAGGATCCATGGAACACCACTGAGCAACCCCACTGACATTTCCACGTTAAACCTGCAGGATTTGGGCCTGCTCTGCAGGAGAGACACACCAAGGTTTGCAAAACAGCACCTCTCCCCACCTTCAATAAATGGATGGTCTCTGGATGGTTTTTGGGAAACTTGTTCCACATGGGCTTGTTTTTAGGAAGATTCAGTGCTGGCCTCTCCCTCCAGCACCTCTCCCCCAGTGACCCTCCCCCTGTCAAGGGTTTGGGAACGGGTTTAGTTCTGGTTTTGGGTCTGGCTTAGATTTCAGGCTCTGGACAAAGGCCCAGCCCTTTGTTTCCCCCAACTCCTTTGGAGGCCTCAGACCCAGGGTGGTTTTCCCACTGGATTTAAGAAGGGATGTTCTGGGCTTTTCCCCATGAAACCGGAGCGCCCAGGGCCCTCTCCCGGGGGATCCTTACCCAGGATGCGGCTGGCCTCGCTCCGGGCGCTCTCCGTGCTCTGGGAGCCCAGCTCTGACCTGGCATAGGAGCTCAGCTGGCACAGCAGGGTCTCGCTCACGGGCCCGGGGTGGGATTTCTTCCCCTGGGCCTGGAGCGCCAGCGCGTTCCGCCGGGCGTGCTCCGCGCAGAAGGACGTGCTGCGGGAGGAACCAGGGCAAGTTACAGCCCCCAGCCATGGAATCAGGGATGGTTTGGGGCAGAGGGACCTTAAACATCATCCAGTTCCACCCCCTGCCACGGCAGGGACACCTTCCACCAGCCCAGGTTGCTCCAAGCCCCGTCCAACCTGGCCTTGGACACTCCCAGGGATGGGGCAGCCACAGCTTCTCTGGGCAACTGTGCCAGGGCCTCCCCACCCTCCCAGGGAGGAATTTCTTCCCAATATCCCATCTAATCCTGTCTCCTCTCAGTTTGAAGCCATTCCCCTCTGTCCTGGCACTCCAGACCCTTGGGAATAGTCTCTATCCACCTTTCCTGCAGCTTCCCTCCGTGTCCTGGAAGGTCACCCCAAAGCTTTCCCTTCTCCAGGCTGAACAATCCCAATTCTCCCAGCCTTTCCCCATGGCAGGAGCTGCTCCATCCCTCTGACCATCCTGGAGCATTTTAAACAGCTCAGAGAAGCAGCAGCACAACCAGGGCAAAGCTCCCCAGGATTATCCGCCGGCACAGGCAGAGGGAAGCTCCGTGCTGGGATGAGGGAGGGACGGAGCCTGGAGCACTGCAGCCACCTCCTGCTGGCCCAGGGCACAGCCATGGTGCCAAAAGGATTCCCTGGAGCCTTTTTCCAGCTTAAAAACGCTTTGGGAAAGGGGAGATGCTTCTCTGAGGTGATTCGAGTGCAGCAGTTGAAGGAGGAAAATTATGGAATCTCCTGAGCTGGAAGGGACCCACAAGGACCATCCAGTCCAACTCCTGTGCAGGGCACCCCAAGATCCCACTAATCCCAAAATCACACCATGTGCCTGAGAGCCTTGCCCAAATGCTCCTTGAGCTCTAGAATCATGGAATATCCTGAGCTGGAAGGGACCCACAAGGACCATCAAAATCCAACTCCTGGCCCTGCACAGGACACCCCAAAATCCCACTAATCCCAAAATCCCAGCTCCTGAGAGTGTTGTCCAAATGCTCCTTGAGCTCTGGCAGCCTTGGGGTCATGACCAAACCCTGGGGAAACTGTTCAGTGCCCGACCACCCTCCGGGGGAAGAACCTTTCCCCAAAAATCCAACCCAACCCTCCCCTGACGCAGCTCCAGCCTTTCCCTCGGCAGGGACCACAAGGAGAAGAACCTTCTCCTGCTCATTTTAATTCCACAGGGTAAAAACCACAGGGAATATCAGGAATACCAGGAGGCAGAGGAGCTCACCCATCCTTCTTCTCGGGTTTGGGGGCGGCGTTGGGGCAGCGCTTCCCGTTCTTGGCGGACACGTAGCTGCACTGCTTGAAGGGAGCGTTCCTGTCCTCCAGGATGTGCTTGATGCAGAATTCCTGCCCCTCCAGGCGGGGCTGGGAGCAGGGCCGGGGGCTGAAGGCACAGGCCAGCGGCTCCTGAGGCCGCGGCACCGGGGTCAGGCGGCCCCGGCTCGTGGGCAGCACGTGGATCCGGATCCTGTTCATGGCAACGCCTGCAGGGAAAGAGAGGGGATGAAACACCCACAGGATGAAGAGAAGAAGCTGGGAACTGATCCGGGTAAAATTCTGACCCCCATGGCCGGTACGGTCCCCATCCCTTCAGGGCCCCCCCAGTTCCCAGGATCACGCCCCCATCACTGACCAGAACAGAACTCTCTCTTCCTGAATCCCGGGGTATCCCGGTTCCTCTCCCTGCCTGCATCCCCGTGCTCCCG